>NC_056727.1:875578072-875590572 GCF_019279795.1 Protopterus annectens
ACAGAAACACACATAGATACACACAAGAACACCACACACAGGCACAGATACATACACACACACACTCAGAAATGCACACAGATACACACACTATGTGAATGTACACACACATGCATGTGAATGTACACACACACACTCACATCTAAGCAGCCATAAATAGCATGCTCCAACACACACACATGGACATATTTACTTCCCACAGGGTGCCCCCCCCCCCCCCATGCAGCTGCATTCATGCCTCAGATGGTTAACACCACCTTTTTTATGATGTTCAGTTTTTCCTGCTTGTGAAGTAATTTAATCAGTAGATCAACTCTCTAACTAGCTCTGCTGCATTACTCTTCTGCCAGTGCTATTTCCAGGGAAAAGCATGTGGCTAATTTGCATTAGATGCTTCCCCAGATGCTTCCCCAGACTTCCACTTCTGCATACAGCTTCACCAGTGAGACCACTCTCTGCACTACAGCTACCACCAGGGAAAACAGTGGTAGGAGAGTGGTCTCTGAATCAGTCTGGCTTACTGTGATGTGGAAACCTTCCAAGTTAAGGGTCTCAAATTGTGATAAGCCTCCCTGAATAACGGCGTCATTCTTTTAAGTGAACGGGCTTTTAAATAGTCGTTTTTGTCTGTTGGGCAGTGATATGCTGTGATCAGAATGGTTTATAGCTGGATAACTATTACGGACAAAAGAGCCACTCATTATAACAGGTGAGCAGTCAAAATAAGCAAAATTATAGGAAGAGGGTTTTAAAATAAATATAAGTATTATGATTGTCTGCCTCTCACATTAACAGTTAACATGTGAGCTCTGATGTCCTAAACCAGATATGGCTCAGGGCTTTAACAAGCTGAATATTTGTTTTGCCTTTCTAACTTTCTTAAACAATCTTTCCTTTTTGGAAATGATTTCTTAGGTCTGTCTTTTTTAATCAATGTCTCTTCATTTGGATTTCTTTGCAAATCTTCAGTTCCCTACATATTCATCAGACATTTGTCTTGCTTTACAGAGACTGAAAAAAAAAGCTTAATAAGGAACATATCAGAAGACTAAAATTAGTGTTGTTACTATCTTCGCATCTATGAGTAAAGTTCAAGCTATAAGTTAGCTTGGTCGTACTCGTCTAACTCACAGCTTTGGTTCCAAAAAACAATGGATCAGCAAGACAAGAGAATGAAAAACAGCTTCATGCTTACTAAATGAAATAGGAAAACCAATGCATGGTATGTTTTTATTTCCCTGAGTCTGAAAGAGGTAAGAGCCTCCTAGAAATTAACTGTATGTATAGGTCTGCAGTAATTAGACTGCAAACATCGCTACTGATATTGTCAGTTTCAAATATAATGGATGTACTAAACCATTAAGAAAACAAGCCTAAGATGACATCTTTGCTCAGATTAGTAGAAGCATTTCATAAAGGTGCGGGAATGAAAATCAAATCAGCTGTAGAAAAAAATTAGGCAGTAACAGAAAATGCCAAAATACACACACAAAAAAAACACTACAAAGAACATGACCAGAAGAAAAAAAAAAAAAAGAAAGGAAAACCAGAAAGCCCACAATTATATAAAAAGTATAGAGAACTCGTGAAACAACTATATGGTGATTAGTATTTAACATATGAATGGCTATGGAGAACTAGAAGCAGCAGCACATCTCACTGCTGGTTGTGGTACATGCACGGCTTAAGGACTGTATATCAACAGGCACAATGATGCAGCAAGATTACTGCACTGGGGATTGTGAATATACTCCAACCTACAGCTAGAAGAGCAGCACTGGAAACATGAAGCAAAAGGATTACTGAAAATGAGGAAGTTCTGATATCATGGGATTATCCAATACTAACAGTTAAGAATGCTGATCTAGGAAAAACAAATATAATAATTAAAGAAAAGAGGAACAAAAGTAGCAATCATAGCAATGGCTACACCTAGAGTTTATAGCAGCCTGCATATTGACAGACATACAGTCATAAAATACCAGCATAGGCAAGCCAAAACTAGATAATATGAATATGGCATAAAGGCACTTGGGTAGTTCTAATAGTAGTAGGAGTAACAGAAAAAAAAGAATTTTCAAGCATACTTAAATATGCTACAGGTGTGTATATATGCTACTGACGCATGTAACATATGCTATGGATATGTATATATGCTACTGACGCATGTAACATATGCTATGGATATGTATATATGCTACTGACACGTAGCATATGCTACAGATATGTATATGTACTACTGACGCATGTAACATTTGCTACGGATATGTATATATGCCACTGACACATAGCATATGTTACAGATATGTATATATGCTACTGACACATATAACGTGCTAAGGATATGTATATATGCTACTGATGTAATATGTGCTACAGATATGTATATATGCTACTGACACGTAACATGTTACGGATATGTATATATGTTACTGACGTAACATATGTTACAGATATGTATATATGCTGCTGACATGTAACATATGTTACGGATATGAATATATGCTACTGACATGTGTAACATATGCTACAGATATGTATATATGCTACTGACATATGTAACATATGTTATGGATATGTATATATGGTACTGACACGTAACATATGCTGCAAATATGTACATATGCTACTGATACATGTAACTCTGTGCGAGCTGTACAAGGAGAAAGATTTGGGTACATTGCAGGGGCTGAGAAGAGCACTCTTGGCAAACATCAAAAACTGAAGCAATACTGATCTCATGATCTTTAAAGGTAGCCCATAGTCGATTCATGTCAAATACTGGAAAAACTGAAAAGAAAAAGAATTTTGTTTTGAAACGTGTAGTCATCAAGCTGACTGATATTTCCCTCTAGTTGGATGTGTGAATTTGTTTACTATCTCAGTATGCAGTTTAACTCCTGTCTTCATGGTATACTGCCCATATTTCTTAGGTCTGCCTCTTTTATTCATCATGTCTCGTGATTTTAAATTTATGCTCAAAGAATACTCCTTATGCATTCCTAATGAAGCTATGAAATCATCAATAAATGGAGAATTTTATTTCTGCATTGCTGGAGCTGAATTCATCCCCATTTCTTGATGAGTACTTTCACGTGGTGGGCCCTATTTTTACAAAATCTCACCAAGACAATTCTGATATATAGAATGTATTTTTATATATCATGATCAAAAAATAAAAAAGGAAGACTGGGTGTACAGGTCCCAGGAATAAACACTGCCCATTCCTGGTGTGCACACTGACATCAGGACTGGGGAAAAAAGTAGTGTAGAATCCTCAGAACATGGAAACGTTCTTACCGTTGGGTTAGGCCATGATCAAGGGCAGGATGCCTGACAAAGTGGGCTGTGGAGTATAAGGAGGAAATTATATATTGTTGTTATCACTTAAAAAGTCCAGAATTTCCAGACAGAGATTATTTAGCAAGAATAAGAGAAAAAAAATAGAGGAAACAAAAGTACTCGCACAATTAAAACTGTCAAATGCTACAGACAAAAATGTATGTTCCTTAATAGAACAGATCGACAAAAAAAACGTTATACAGACAAAGAAAATCTGGGCCAACTGGAAAAAGAAGGAGCACAGAAAGTATAAAGAACAAAAAACAGAGCTTTTTGAAAGGTATAAAAAAGAAACATGGACATGAGAAGGAAAAGGAATATGTTATGGTGCCATATTTATACAACGGAGAAAGCCAAATTATACAATGAAGGGTTATTACTATTCAAAAGTAAGGGTGCTGATTGCACAGAACAGCCAGAGTGCTCATTATAAATCAAGTATATACAAGCAGAAAAAAGTTCAACTGCTAAACTAGCATTGAGCAGCTGGAACTTCTTCTATTTGTATATGCTATGGAGGCATACCTCTCAGCTGTACTGATTTTTGTCTCATATTTTTGATCTGTTCTTCATAAAATGTACCACTTTCAGACAAATCATTAAAGAGTGAAGTCAATAAATAATGGCACGCATTTCAGTTTCAGACTTCACATCCTTCAGACAATGCATGCTAACACAGATCCTGTTATTTCAGCAGCTTTCTAAGTTTATAAGAGCAACATTTATAATTTGTCCCTGTTTGGGGCCTTTGTCCCCCATTATTTAAGGTTTTGTCCACATTTCTTGAGCTAAGAGGCTGAGAGGTATGTATGGATGGCAGACCAAATACAATAAAAATCAAAAACGTTCTGCAAAATTGAAGAAACTTACCTGATTTGCCTTGTATTTCTCTGCTGTCTTGGAAGCCTCTCGTACCACTGACCTTTCCAAATTTAGTAATATAGTAATACAAAAAAAAAAAGCAACATAGATTCTCTTTTCTCTCTTGCTTCTATTGAACAACACTGATGTAGTATGCAAATGTGGGAATGTAAGTCCCATATGCATGCTCAGTACATCAGCAAACATGGAAGAACAAGAAACAATGTACAGAAACACTAAGGTGTTGTTATATAAAGACATTATTTAAGAAAGTAAGCAATTTCTTTCTTAAATAATGTCATTGCATAATCACAATAACCAGCTTGTGGGTGTGGGTATACAATGATTTACCCACTGTTGGTTTTGTTTAATTACTTGGGCTTCCCCCTCATGATCAAACCATGCCAGCTGTGAGTATATCCTCATATCCCCACACCCAGTTGTCGTGTATTGCTTAACTAAGTAATACAAAAAAATGCAGCTCCAATGATATTTGAAGAGAAATACTGGCAAAGGCACCTGAATACAGAAAATTTCACAATCCAAAACATGAGATCACAAAGGGGAATGTAAAAATGAAGATTAGTGAGGCAGAAGTTAAACAAATAGAAAGCAAAGTAATGAACTATATGCAAAATGAAGGGTTTAGTGTGGAGATTCTAACAGATGTAATATCGCAACATTATAGAACAATGGTTCCCCAGATCAAGGAGCAGCAGGTGGAGCAGGAGGCAACTAAAGATGATTAGCCACATGGTGATGCTCTGGAGCCTTCTGTAGGAGACCCTTAAGAAAGTCCAGTTGAAGTTGCACAGCAAGGGAAGGAGCAGGAAACAGTGACAACTCTGATGTAGGTAATGCTGCTCTGTGATATGCCAATGAGTCACTATATGAAGGAGCAGCAGATGAAGCAGGATGCATCACAAGAAGACATGTCATAAGAAGATGTTCTGCAATTTTCTGTACAATACTCACAGGAAACAGAAAGCAAAGAAGATGCTCTCAGTCCAGAAGAAAATGATCTAAGGGAAGACCTGCTTGATTTAATAAAGGTAGATAGACACATTAAGATAGATGAAAGAAATAGCAAAAACTACGAAAGATCCTGATGGAATCGAAAAACTTGTAAAACAGAACACACCGTCCACAGCAGTAAACCACAATAAAGGAATCCACAAAGCCAGGTGTATGTTTTTAGCGCTTTCTTTCACTCTTTAATTCGCTCGTGAACTTCTTCAGAAAAAACGGGAGATCTCCCCAACTCCCGTTTTATGAAAAATTACAGGAAGTGATGTAAACATGAATATTAACATAATTTCTAACAGCAAAACAATTTTTTGGAAAATTATTGTTTGTATGCACATTTATGTAAACAGACTGATGCCATAAATCAAAATTAATGTAACATTCAAACTTTTATACTTTAATAGAAAGTATATACTTATAAATACTTGATTTTAAATATTTCATATAAAAATGTGTATTTTTTCATTTTTCTTCTTATTATTAAAAAAGTATTGATAACATACTTTGTATAAAAAATAAGTAGATTTAAGCTTATTAAATGAATGAATACTCCTAAATTTTATAGTGTACTAATACTATCCTACTTCATCTTTATATTAAACGGATTTATTGTCCAAAAGTATGATTACTACTTTGAACAACCAAATTTTGAATCAAAAATACCTACCCTCCTATATTAATACACTGAGCCCCATATGGACTTAGGGGCTCAGTGTATTAATATAGGAGGGTAGGTATTTTTGATTCAAAATGTGGTTGTTCAAAGTAGTAATCATACTTTTGGACAATAAATCTGTTTAATATAAAGATGAAGTAGGATAGTATTAGTACACTATAAAAATTAGGAGTATTCATTCATTTAATAAGCTTAAATCTACTTATTTTTTATACAAAGTATGTTATCAATACTTTTTTAATAATAAGAAGAAAAACGAAAAAATACACATTTTTATATGAAATATTTAAAATCAAGTATTTATAAGTATATACTTTCTATTAATGTATAAAAGTTTGAATGTTACATTAATTTTGATTTATGGCATCAGTCTGTTTACATAAATGTGCATACAAACAATAATTTTCCAAAAAATTGTTTTGCTGTTAGAAATTATGTTAATATTCATGTTTACATCACTTCCTGTAATTTTTCATAAAACGGGAGTTGGGGAGATCTCCCGTTTTTTCTGAAGAAGTTCACGAGCGAATTAAAGAGTGAAAGAAAGCGCTAAAAACATACACCTGGCTTTGTGGATTCCTTTATTGTGGTTTACTGCTGTGGACAGTGTGTTCTGTTTTACAAGATGAAAGAAATAGGTTACAGAAAGAAAGTAAGACTCAAAATGTTAGAAGATTGGTAAAACAGATGAATACAGTAATCAGGACTACTAAGAACGTTCACAGAAATTGATGTGATACAATAGAAATAAATAGGGTATATTACCGTGCACCTAAACTAATAACAGGTAGGGTGTAACCACAAAGATATAGAGAAACAAAGGAACAGAAGGGAATGAGTAGAACGCCACCATATGAGCAGTGAACAGAGAAAACTATAAAGCAGTTAAGAGAAGCAATGTCACTGTTAGAGGAAAACAGAAATGGAAACTGATAATCAAAATATTTAGAAAAACAGACATGGTAAAAGCAACACACAGTATCAAAACAGACCAAGATTTATCATATACTATAACCAATAGTAAACTAAAAATATCAGCAATAGCTGAAAAACTTAAAGGAAAACTACAAAATAAGCAATTTATTAATAACCCAAAAAGGCTGTATCAAGAATTGGGAATCAAAGGAAAAGGAATCAAAACACCACCAAAAGAAGTAGGTACATTTTGGATAAGTGTTTATGAAGACTGTGTTGAATATAACAAGGATTTTGAATAGACAGAATAATAAAAAAAAAACAGTAAGGGGCTCTAATGTAGAGGATATGAAACAGGAAGAGAAACTGAGACAAAATTCAGAAAAGATCCTAACTGGAAAACTCTGGGTCTAGATGCCATACCCTACTTCTGATTAAAGGTATTAAAATATTCACACAAAGATTTAGCCCTGAGCAAGAAATGTTTATATGCATATCCAGAACAGATACCAAACTGATTGGCAACAGGAAAAATTATACTCCTCCTTAACAGTGAACCTGCAAGCCATCCTAAGAACTATAAACCAATTACCTGCCTTCTTAACATTATACAAATTAAAGATTAAAACTGATGAAAACAGAGTTTATAGTCATTTACAAAATGAATAATTTATGGCACTAAAACAAAAAGATAATAAAAGAAAGTCTATGGAACAAGGGATCATTTGTTGCTAAATAAAGCCATACTAAGGAGTTGTAGAAATAGAACAAATCTATGTATGGCATGGATAGACTACAAAAAAGAATTGTCAGCATCCCACATTCATGAATAAAGGAATGCTTATAGATGTATAAGATACACCCTACATTGATCGATTACATTACAGTGACCATGAAACAGTGGCAAACCACTTTGCACTTGAGGTATGGCTAAGGGCAAATTATTGTCTTACAGATAAAAAAAAAATCAAAGCAGAATATTCCAGAGTGATTCTTTGCCATCATGGTTGTTTTGTCTAACCCTTAATCCATTAAGCAGTTTACTTAACAGATTAGACTATGGTTACAATATTTGACTCCTAGAAACCAATCTTGTTTAAATATGTCTCATCTACTTTCTGTGGATGAATTAAAATTGTATACGGCATTGGATGAGGAGTTGAAAGCACAACTACAACTGGTTAAAATATTTTCATATGATATAAGAATATATGGCATTTGGTCTTGATAAATCTGCAAAAGCAACATTTAAAAAAGGAAAGCTGCAGCACCAAGAAAATATCGCCCTGCAACAGGAACATGATATGAAGGAATTTGGGCAGCAAGGGGTGTGAAAATATTTAGGAATAGATGACAGGCCTGCAATAAAACATGACCAAATCAGATAACAGCTCCGTAAATAATACTTCAGAAGACTAAAACTTATATTGGAAACTACCTTGACATCTAGGAATAAAGTTCAAGCTAGAAATCAATTTGCTCTTCCTTTTCTAGCTTACAGCTTCTGGGTGTTTGATTGACCCTAAAAAATATTGGCTCAGTTGGACATGAAAACAAGAAAAATGTTTCATGCTTATCATATGATATATAAAAATCAGTGTATGCCAAGATTATTTATATATTCCTTGTTCAGAGAAAGGTATGGGCCTCCTCAAAACTGAGTACTTGCATAGATCTGCAATCATGGAACTGCATACATGTCTGCTGGCCTCATCAGATCTGAACATAGTGAAAGTTTTAAAACATGAAGAGAAGAAGTCTAAGATGATACATTTGCTTAGTTTAGCAGAAGCAGTTTGGAATAAAGTTGGAATGGAAATCAAACCAGTAGTAGACAAAAATCAGACAGCAACTGAATGTGCCAAAAAAGAAAGAAAGAATATAAGGAGAAGGATCAGATGAGAAGGAAAAATGGAAAATCCATAAAGACAGTGGCAAGTACAGAGATCTATTGAAACACCATTATGTTGATAAATATTTGACAGAGGATTGGTTAAGGAGAGGTAAACTTAAACCAAAATATAAAAGGTTAATAACATTGGCCCAGAATAGTAGATTACTTACATGTTGGTTTACAAAGGCCAATGAGAACATTGGATAAGCAGACAAATGCAGGTTCTCTAAAATAGAATGGAAAGTATTTGCACATCTTGTTGCTGTGTATGATACACTCATTTCAGATGGCCTGTATACTGAAAGGCACAATAATGTGGAAAGACTGTTGCATTGGGGACTACTCAAACTCAGCAATATAGAAGTAGCTGAGAAACATTGGAAACATGCACCACAAAGCATTATAGAAATTGGCATTTCTATCATATGGGATCACTTATTACCAACAGTTCAAAAATAGATGAAAGAAAATGAGACATAGTAGTCCATGAAAAAAGACAACAGTAGCATTGATTACTGAAATTGCTACTCCCAGTAATTACAGTGTCTTATGTACAGAGACACAAAGACATAAAATACCAGGATTTGCAGGCAGAAACAAGAGCAATGTAGAAGAAAGGTACCTAAACTGTTTTAACAGTAGTAGAAGAAATGGGTCTAATAAAAAGAATTTACAGTCGCACTTTCTATGCTACCAACACATGTAACCCCATATGAATTACAGGAGGATGCAAGTCTGGGCACATAGCTGATGCTGAGAAGAGCACTCCTGGCTAACATCAAAGATAGAATCAATACCAATTTCTTGAACTTTAAGAATACCCTGACTTAGAAATGAGGTCCATTTCCATCATATTATTAGAAACCCAAAAACATTTGCAGAAATTAAACTAAAAACTTGCATTTTGTATTGAAATTCATGGCTAAACATCAGGCTGGCTTGTGTTGTCCTTCTGGATGGATGTGTGAAATTTCTTTACTCTCAGTATGCGGTTTAACCGCTGCCTGCATGGGGCACTCTTCATATTTCCAGTTGATATGGCTTTGTATCTGTTGCCAATAAATTGTCTACCGTCCCATTTGTGAATGGCCATAATAGAGATGCCATTCTTGGTATTACTCTATGTGTGTTACATAGCTGCTTGAATTCTGGGAAAAAAAGAGAGCCATTATCAGATTTCCTGCTTGTGGTATTGTCCATTAAAACGACAAAACAAGTCATGGGCATTCAGAATCACCAATTAGCTGAAACACCTGATGTTCATAAGGGTCATTTGCATATATCCCATGTGCCTCTGATACAAGAGGTTTGGGAGGTCACTCAGTGGAAGTTCTAGCTTTGCTGGAGTTTTCATTTTGTTTTTACTGCTTATGGTATTCAGAACATTGCACAACTCTTCTCCTAGACAAAGATTACTATGCAGACTAAGGCGGATGAAACAGACTCCATTGAGGAATCTTTGCTGCTCATCTACAATTGGCAGGAAATAGTCTCTTTTGTATCTTATCAAAATCTGTGCTCAACTCTATCGAGGCTGAGTTTGGCAATTTAGACAACTGGAGATGTACCTGCTTATTTTGCTGATGTGGGACATGCACGTTAGCTTTTCTTTGTTTCTATTTCTTGCAACATCTTTGTTTTCATGCTGCATACACGTTTACTATGATAATAGTATTTTGTGTTCATCACCTACTCTTTCTTTCTCTTCTTTCACTGTGCTTGGCTTTTGACAATTGACTATTTCTTTATATCCAAGTGTCTGTATTACCTGATAATGTACTTGACATGATCCATGTATTATTATTATACTGTGTAACATTCTTTTGAGGATGTGTCTACATAGCCTAACTGCATTATTATATGATATAAATGTACCTGCTTTTCAGTGCTTCCTTTGCTGAAATTCAGCTGTGCCCTGTCAGAAATTCCAAGTAAAGAAATATACATAGATAAATAGATTTCCTTGTAGTACATGGGGAAATCATTTTTTTACTATGCATCAAAAACACTTTCACTGGAGAAGGCACAACTAAGTTGTCTGCATATATTTTAATGGTTGGCATCTGCAGCTTTGGCTACATGTTTAGCTTTTTGCAAATATCACTTGCTATTACGTCAACAACATTTCCTCAGTCTATAAACATTTTCTCTTCAAGGATCATTATTATTAATATTACTTCTGACTTTGTGTCATTTCAGTCTGACAAACATACACATACCCAGCAAGAGGTTTTTCAGTTCGATTCTTGGCTGACTGCCTTCTGTGCGGAGCCTGCATGTCCTCCCTGCATTCATGTGGGTTTCTTCCAAGTACTCCGGTTTCCTACCACATTCCAAAGACATCCATCTGAAGCATTTCGCCCTGAGCGTCCACTGAAAATAGGCTCTGTCCTAGTCAGACTTTCCCGGTCAAAAAATGTTAAATATAAAATAAAAATATACACACATAATCACATATGTGCTTGTTTTGTTTTATATTTACTGTCATGTTTTAGTTGTCCCTTCATACAGTCTGCATTTGTGAAATTTTATATTTGTGGCTCTTCTTCTATCATACCTTTTGTTTTATATTGTAGTCTGTTATTTACAAGACGCCTGCTGTTTGGAAGGAAAGTTATAGCAACTCTAAGTAAGATTACAATGGTAGTACTGAGTTCTAAAAGCAGAAGTCCTTTTTTTTTCTTTCTCCTCATTTGAAGAGCTGAAGTGTGGTGTGTTATATCAAGGGATGACACCAGGCACTAAATGAGACAGTTTTATATAGTTCATAGTTATATACTGGGCTACCGACCACCATGGCCTTTATAAGCCTAGCCGAGCAATCCAACCCAATTGTATCCCTATGTATCATGAGCATTTATTAAGAAGGAGTATGTTAGTTAGGAAGTTTCTAGAGGTTATGTGTGTGGGGGCTTATGTTACTTTGGGCATTACTGTCTGCCTCTTTCTGTCAGAGACACTGGGACCAGACCAGGGGCTCATAGGTTCATAGGTGTGTACTAGGCTAATGGCCCTGGAGCCTTTACAAGCGTAGCCCATAGAAGTGCCCTGGCATCATGCTGCCCAACGTTAGTTCCCAGTGCCTATATCAAGTAGAGCCACTGGAGTGATCCCTGGGGTGAACTTTCTATTTCCCATCCACTCATCAAAATTTCTCTTGAAGAGGGCCAGTGAGGTGCTCAGCTTGAAATTTATGGGAAGCCTATTCCAGAGCATGGGCAGTCTCTGGGTTATGAATCTGTCCCTCCAGTATGTTCTGTTGATTGTGGTAATGAGGTTGAGATCTCTGCAGTGTGTGGTGTGGGGTGATTGGGATTTCTTTAGATCTAGCATTTCTAACATAGTTGTGTCAGACGTGGCTTTGTAAGTCAAGCAGAGATCGCCTCTAAGTAGCCGATATGAGACAGAGAATAGCTGGAGTTTTTTGAGTCTGTCCTTGTATGACATGTGTTTAAGGCCTAGGATCCTCTTCGTGAGGTACTTTTGTGGCCTTACCAGCTGTTGCATTTCTTTAGTGAGGTACATGCCAAATGGGGCATTATACTCAATGATTGGCCTAATGACGGAAGAGTAGAGAGAGATGATGAACTCTTTCTTCCTGGATGCAAAACCCTTGGTAATGAGATGTGCCACATAGAAGGACTGTCTGACCACAGTGACAATGTGGTGGTCAAAGGAGAGGTTGTTGTCAACCTGTTTTCCCCGATCTCTTAAAATGCCTTCAGTGTTCAGAGGGCTCAAATCAATGTGGTAATTAGTGGTAACTGAATTTTTCCCAAAAGGGAT
>NC_056727.1:875595572-875670572 GCF_019279795.1 Protopterus annectens
AATCACTTAACCAAATACCTTCCATAGCTTATCACTAACAAAATGTAAAATTGCATAACAGACACTACTTTCCAAGCACTACTCTAAACAAGTGATACGTAAAAGGAGAAATGGGAGAAAGATTTTCTGTAAGTTCACAGTCAACCATTCACTTTCTGTTTCAATTTATTTAAGAATAAAGTTAATATGCTGAACCATGGATCCCCTTCATTCAATTAGGATTTAAGAGTCTGACTTCCACTTCCAAAGTCTATGATCCTTGTACCCTTGGGCCATGGAATCTACTGAAATGCTCAACGTCTGATAAACCTGCCAAAAATGCCATTACAAACATGTCTAATTTCTAATAAACGCATGTCCCAATGCTTCGTTTACATTCAGAAATATAAACACACAAAAAATACTTGTCTGCTGCTTGCTTAGTTCAAACGCATGTCCCAGTGCTTCGTTCACATCTCAGAAATAAACACACACACTATAAAAAATGCTCGCCTGCTTGCTTCGTTCAAATTACATTTCATAAATATAAACCCCCGGACCCCATCTCTCACTTACCTCCTCAGGTGTAAAAGTTGCAATAAAACCATAAAACGCCAAAAACATGCTCCGTTCATTTTGTAGTACCCCACGTGGAAGAACTTGGAACCAGGCAAACAAAACAACGCTGACTCACATCCACAGATTCCAAGAAACGCGATCGTCGATAGCCAATAGGTGCACCCGACTCTCAACGAAGGAAGGAACAAGAGGCGGGAGGTAGCTCTTTATATAGAGCCTCAATGGATCAGTGGCCATGACATCAGTGGCGATTTGCCACTCACATCAAGCATATACTTAGGTGGGGGCTGTGCTACTGTGGATAGGAAAACAAGTTTGTGCTTGAAGTGGGGGAGGGCGCATTTCTAGCCTGTATGGGCGGCGGTGACTGCTTGAAAAGAAATGTACTTATTGTTGTCTTTGCTTTCCCGGTAAGGGTTCGTTTAGTTTCACAGCAGAATTGCGCCCTTTTGAGGCCGGCCTGTACGGCGCCCTAGGCGGTCGCCTAGTTCGCCTATGCCTAAGGCCGGCCTTGTGTGTGTGTGTGTGTGTGTGTGTGTGTGTGTGTGTGTGTGTGTGTGTGTGTGTGTGTGTGTGTGCACATATATACATATCCATCTTTGCAATTCAGAAAGACTGCTGCTTGCATATTTCATGTATTGACTAAATGAGTGGTTTCACAATGACACTATGTCCTGTAAAATTTGCGTGGGTGCATTCATTTGCATGACTTGGTAGTGTTTCATTTACAAAAGCTGGGAACTGTAAAGAAATCCTTCCTCAGTTTACAGGTTTAGCGTCGAAAGCCAAGTCCTACTTTCCTCGCTTATATCATCATCCCTTTTAGAAATGCTGTTCTTGTATGGCATTTGGATAAGATGATCTAAGTCTCACGAATACAGATTTTCAAACTGTAATCACCTGTCAGAAATGAAGCTATGCAACAATGGATCCTCTGAACATCTTCTTTTGATCCCTTTGCTGTAAAACATAAGCATGCAATCTGTCTGTTAAGGTGAAAAATATATTTACTTTCCTAAATGTAGGGTCACTCTGGGGCTGGGACTTTATAAATGGAAATGGAATGTAATTGCTAAGACAAAATGTGCTTGAGTTACCATGCTGAGCATTTCATTAATGTACCAGCTGAGAACAATACAATTCCTATCACTACTATTCCAGAACAAATTGAAGCAGTAATGGAGAGGCCAGTTACATACTAGGATGTCACTCACTACAACAGAGGAAAGTATCTGTAAATTAAAGCTGACCTTTTTGGGAATCCACACATTTATACACCTTACTTATTCCTCAGTGTAACAGTCCATGCATTTACATGCAGACACAATCTACCTCACACCATAAACTTACGTTTTATAAGATTTAACCCCAATTTCATACTAATTTACAATAGCTGGTACAAAGTAAATGTGAAGAGCACAAAAGCACACCCTTTCCTTAACCTTAATACATGCTGTTCATTAACTTGTGATGCATATTAGACTGCCTATTATTACTATAAATTCTCACGAGCAGAAGTGCAGAAACCTAATAATATGACTTAGAGCGGAAAAAGCTAGGTGCATACTTCAGATCTATACAATTGCAAATTAAAATAGAAGACCTTCATTTTAGGTAGTGACCTTCAAGACAAAACTGTTTATTTAAGTAACAATAGTTCCCTCCAGCCATCATGCACCTCAAGAATCCTTCATACTTGAAAAATAATCAAACCTAATTCTAGTTACCTCAATGGAAACTATGTTATCAGTGGCGACAAATTTGCCATAATGAAAAAAGCAGTGTGTGTGTGTGTATATAATATATATATATATATATATATATATATATATATATATATATATATATATATATATATATATATATATATATATATATATATATATATATATATTTATAAATATATATAGGGTGCCTTTCATTTGTTCAAAGTTCAGATGGTCGATTTTCACTTGATTATACATTAGACTGAAGTTATTTGGTCGATGTATGTAGAATCAAGTGAAAATGGGTTGTCGATGTGTGTGCTTAAATATGTATGAATATGTGCATATGTGTGAGTGTGTACATGTTTGGATGCATGTGTGAATGAATATAATTATGTGCCTGTGTGTGTGGGGGGGGCATTTAGGTTCCAGGTGCATTGCTGGCTGTTGTACAAGATTCCTAACAGTAAGGTAAGGAGTTTTTTCTTATTCTCCATTGTTGTGCGATCTTGTAGTTACTTTATTTAATAAGCAGGTAATGTGGTGCTGCAGCCCCCCCCCCCCCCTGCAAAAACACATTTTCTTGTTTTTCACGTGTGTTTTTGACATCTCTCTTGAAATAATGACTGTGTTCACTATACTGAAATTGCAAATTAGTGATATTCAATGTTTCAATATAGACCCAGTATATATATATATATATATATATATATATATATATATATATATATATATATATATATATATATATATATATGTAGACACATACTTACACACACATTTGTGAGAGTGTGTGTGTGTGTGTGTGTGCGTGTGTGTGTGTGTGTGTGTGTGTGTGTGTGTGTGTGTGTGTGTGTGTGTGTGTGTGTATCTGTTTGTCTGTGGTGTATGCAATATTTTGTTTGTTTAGTGTTCTGAATCTGTGTATCCTTGATAGCTGTGTTAATGGAAACTATACGTTTATTGTCCCAAGTGTTTCTTGTAAGTCTCTTGTTTTAGTGACATAAACTTGGAAAAATTAATTCATGTTATTTGGTCATGTTTCTTATTTCATGACATATACATGACAAAACTCATTCATACTGTTTGTGCATGTCTTTTATTTTGGTGACAACTACAAAATCATGGCTTTGACTCCGTTTTGTAGGATACTTTAACATAAAACATGCCGGACTATTTGACAGTGATTTTCATTCTTTTTATAATGTAATTTTAATATTGGCACTGCCTAACTTGCTGTTGCACTTCATTTCAGAAAGATGATCATTACTACCTCTTTCAGTATCTGTCATGTACTAGCGTAAAACAATTTCTGTTTAATTATGTATAATATTTCATCTGCACTAATAAAACATGCAGAAAATGATAGGGAAGCTTGTGCTACCCTTAGAAAGCGTTGGATTGAACAAAAATATTGGCGCACGCATATTTTGTGTTCTGAAAGACAAAACTAAATCTAATTATCTTTGCTTAAAGTTTCTCCTCTTCACCTCGACAGCACTAAAATTCTCATCAAAACATGCTTATCTGCCAAGAAGAGCTACACCATAACCTTGCATATGAGCCTTAACATTTTATAAGACTACCTTACATTACAAAAAACTGAATCACTTCCTACTTGGGTACTCCTGTAGATTTGTTATCTTAATTTCACGTCTTTCTACATTTTTCCATTCCCCTCTGTAAGACATCCATCTTCTCTTTGATGGTGTATAGCAGGGGCTCGAGGGACCATCTGCAAGTGGGGCATCAGAGCTCACAGTTTTGGATGTTCAACTGGTTCTCTTCTGTTGTGGAGATCACTAACCTAATTACAAGACATAGACATGATCAAACCAAGGAAGACTTTACATCTGCATTAGTTTGAAGAGCTTAGATAAAACTTGCTAAAAACTCAAAGTATGGTGAAATATTAAGTATATAAAGTGAGACCATAATTGAAAATGAAATGTATGCCCATCAAACCGTTTTTTCAAGAAATAAGAGCAGTATATAAATTTAGATCATGGCGGAAAACAGAATGTTTCATAATCACGAACATACATCCCAGTTTGTTTTCTTCTACCCCTTGTCGATCTAAAAATGAAATATGTTTTCTACTGAGAAAGTTCTTGAAGGAACCCACTGGGAAAATCAGTATTACGGCACATCCTATCACTGACATTCTACTTAAATTTCATAGCAAATGTTTGAGGTATGATGGGGAAGAAATAGAACTAGAAACATACCTTTTGGGAGTGTAGTGAGTTGGCAGATTTTAAAAACTCCCTACAGATTCTGGAATATTGAATGAGCAAATGGCTAGAACTAAAGAAATGATTCTTTTGAGCTGGACACAGGATCTGAATTGTCTATACATAGTGAAGTCTTATTAAGTTTCATTCTGTTTGCTGCCAAAAAAACAAGTACTAGATAATGGAAATCGATGTCTAAATCAAGTACCAAGTGTATTTGAAATATTGAATATTGTAAAAGAGATAAAATAACTGGAAGAGGGATCTTTAGAAAAGAGATAAAGCAAATTACATAGAAATAAATGGAACTGGTGGGAACAATACACGCAGAATAATGTTCAGGAGGAGAAGGAGTAGTGACATGCAAGGAAAGCCAAAGAAAAGATATGTAATGTACAATGCATGTAGATGGAAAATGTTAATGTTATTTGCTTCCCTTTCTGTTAATACATGTCTGTCTATCTCTTAAGTTATAATTTAATAAAGGTGTTAAAAAGGTCATGTTAATTGCATTCCTTGATTTTTAGGGTAACTGCTAAAAACATTCCATTAGTGAACACGGTGGACTACCTGGAAATTTTCATTTACTGTCATGGTCCCATTAGCTCTGAAAATTCACATATATGTAAACCCATAAATAAATACAATATTTTTAAAGTAAAGAAACATATTTTAACTTCAAGTCAAACTTTTCTTGCCTGACCCCTTTGTCAGTTCCTTTACAAATGGAACACTTGCATATGGTGAGGACACTTGCCTACCACCTGCTTTCATAAATTAGATAAGCTTTTTTATTGTATTTGCTGAAGCTGTTATTTCCGGATGATGTAGTAATAAAATTTTAATTCAAATATTAATTTTTTGAAACAGTCCATTATGGAGGGTCAACGTATTTAACTCCTACACCAAAGATAAGCATTACTAGAAACTTTTGTTGATAGCATTTGGAGTACATACATAAGCAGTGATCTTCCTTAGAAATAGGGTGGAGGTCTTAGTTGGACAGAGATTATCTGAAGGTTTGTGAATATGACAAATGGACTATAATATGTTCATAGGTGTTTACTAGGCTAATGACCACAAGGGTCTTTTTAAGACTAGCCATGCATCCCAAATCTCTGACAAGTTCTGATACCCTTGAGAAGTGTAAGCATGGGCCTGGGAGATGAACCATTTACAGATTATCTCTGTCCATTAGAGACATAGGTGCCAAGCAAGGAATGAATTTCTGGTTTCCCACCCAGTTGTCCAAGTTGCACTTGAATTAGGTTAGGGAGGAACTCTGCTTCACATGGATGAGGAGCCTGTTCCAGAGATGGGGCAGTATCTGGGATGCATATCTATCTCTCCAGCAGGTCCTATTTATATCACAGGCAAAGTTTAAGTCTTTAGAATGGGTAATTCTGGTGCTGTTTGTTTTGTGGATATGCAGGAAGTCCATCAGAGTGAGGTTTGGCAATGCTCTGTATGACAGGCATAGAGCTCCCCTCAAAAGCCTATAGGAGACAGAATACAGAGATGGGGCTTTGAGGCAGTCTGCATAAGACATATTACTTATTTCCTGTATTCTTTTAGTGAGGAACCTCTGTGGACATTCCAATTGTTGGATATGCCTGGTTAGGTACATACCAAAGGGGGCACTGTACTCAGTGCTGAATACAGTGGAACAATGACTTTCTTGGACTTAGATGCCATGCCTTTGTTTATAGATGCCACACCTTTGTTTATAAGTTGCGCAACATAGAATTATTTACTCACCACTGTAGACACGTGATGATCAAAGGCTAGATTACTATATGTGTCCTTAAGTCCCTGACTACTGGGTTAGCTCTAAGGGGTGTGTTGTCAATATGATAGATACCAGGGATGGATAACTTCCCAAAGGATACTATTATGCATTTTTGGGATTTAGTTTTAGTCCATGGCTCTGACAGTAGTTGTTTGTCTGTGTCAGCCCCTCCTGGAGAACATTTGTGTCAGTGTGAGATTCAATGACAGCTCCTAATTTGCAATCATCTGCAAATTTAGTCAGCCAGACATCACTGACATTTGACGTTGACTTCTGAGAAGTAAATGCCAAAAAGGAGCAGTCCAAGGACTGATCCTTGAGGGACTCTTCTTGTGACCATCCTCTTTGTAGAGATGGACTCCCTAGTTCTAACTTCCTGGGTCCTGTCTGTGAGCCAGTTGGCTATCCACCTGGTGACATACAGGTTTGGACCTAACCTCCTAAGTTTGTCAACAATACCCAAGTGGGGTATTGTATCAAATGCCTTTACCAGGTCGAGGTAGGCAGTGTGAATGACTTTGTCCTCATCCATTGCTTTGGTAACCTTCTCAAAGAAGTCCACCAGGTTGAGCAGGCATGATCCGCCCTTGACGATACCAAACTAGGTTAGGTCCAGTGTCTGGAGGTTTACTATATCTCTATTGATCATATCCATGATAATTCTTTCCATAGCTTTACATATAAGACTAGTGAGACTCATGGGTCTTTAGTTTCCAGGGTCTGTAGCTGGCCCACCTTTGGGCAGACGGATGATTATTACCTTTCTCCATTCATGAGGCATGAAGCCTGTTTGGAGGCTACAGTTAAATAGTAACTCCAGGTGACCTGTTAGGTCATGTTTCATGCTATTAAGAAGGCATCCTGGCATATTGTCTGGGCCCATTAATGTAGTGTTCTTGGTCTTAGAGAGAGCATTAAGGACCTGTTCCCTAGTGATAGCATAGGGAGTTATATATGATGATATTTCCTGATGGAAGGTTGAGGGGGAAAGTTGGTGCTGAATTTATCAGCCAGGACATTTTTCTGGCTCAGTATAGGTGTCTCCATTTACAGTGAGTTCTGCGCACAATTGTGTATTGCCTTTGAGATTATGGACATAGCTAAAGAATGCTTTGTGGTTGTCCTTGGCCTGGGAGGCCAAACATGCCTCAAATTTGGCTTTGGTAGACTTTATTTATCCTCTGAGTTGTTTGTTTAATTTGATGAGAGTGGTTTTATCCTGCTGTATGCTGCACCTCCTAATTTTTGCCAATATTTTCTTCATCCTGTTATACACCTGATTGATTTTGTGATTCCAGCAAGGTGGCTTGTCTTTTGCGTTAATTCTGTACTTCTTCCTGGTGGGTACACCTGCCTCTGTGCATCTATTAACATGCTTTTACAGGGTTTCTGTGAATGGTTCTGCATGGGCAGAAGTGTTCTCAGGGTTTATGTGGGATTGAAATTTTGCCAGGTTCTCACTTAATAGCAGGAGGTTAGCCTTAGAATATTTCCTAAATATTCCTGGTTTAGCTGGGGGTCCAAGTTTTATTTTTACTTCAAAGGAGACCACTGTGGTCTGACCTTACCAGGGAAGGCATTACAGTAGGGGGTGTGCAGCAGTCTGCCATATTAGTGAGAACCAGATCCAGTATGGTGCACCCCTGGTTGATGTATTGACTATCTGGTCCAGGGAGTTTGTGTTTACAAAAATCCAGGAATCTCTGTGCATATACATTTGGTGTCGTATAGGATTCCCAGTTAATTGTAGGGTAATTAAAGTCACCCATGAATATGGTATTGGGTTGGATAGTTAGTGTTTCTAATATGTTTAAATACATGGTATGGGTTTCCTGGGTCATAGACGGGGACCTATAGCGTGCAAGGAGGTGGTATTGGATTTTACCTATGGTGATTTGAACATGGATCAGCTCAAGTGCATTGTCCTGTTTGACCAGTCTTGAAGTATATTTATTTTTGATGTAAATAGAGACACTTCCACCTTTAGTCCCTGACTGTGAAGTAGTTGGCTGAAATGTGTGGAAGGCATTATAACCTTGCACTGTTGGTGTGCTCTCTGCAGCTTTAAACCATGTTTCAGTGACTGCACAGACATCAGCATTTTCTAGGGTAAAGAGAGCTTCCAGGGAGTGGAGCTTTTTGTTTAGATTCCTAGCACTGAGTAGCAATACCTTAGAGTTTCTTGGTTTTGATTTGCTATGTCGGAAGTACTTTCAGTTTGGTATTGCCTAAAAAAGGCACTCTGGGGGAAGACAATGTTTTAGCTAATATTCGAAAGCCTAGAGGGAAGAGGTGCAGACCATCCATGGCAAACCAGCGTAGTCTGTTGACCATCTCCTTCCATGCTGACAAATATTGAACCCCCTTAGAATGACATCAGAAACTAAGCCAATTATTAGAGTCAATCATATTTTGTTCGTACTGTGGCATCATCCTTGGAGAAGTTAAAATGCTGCTCAATGCTAGGCTCATACCAACCTGAGACACATATTCTGAGAGCTCCATGAAGTCTGTCTTCATATAGTCTAGGGAGGTATGTCTCAAGTCATTTTTACACCCACACGGACTATGAATGAGTCATGTTGGTGATTGTGGTCCAATGACCTGAGTGCATGCATAATGTGATGGATCCTAGCTCCTGATAAGCAACTGACAGTAACTTTCTCCTTACTCAGCCTGGTGAGAGGGACATCAGTGTATCTCATGACAGACTCTCCAATGACCAGAATGTTATATTGTGTGGTGACTTGCCTTATGGGGTTAGAGGTAGAGGCTCCATGAGATGTAGCTCTGTGTTAATGTGGGTGTTGTTTTGAAAGAGTGCATTTGGGGCTGCTGAGGGTTTTTGTTATGTGTACTTCATCTAGGAGGTCTTTGTGGTTTAGGAAGGTTGCATGTAAGTGTCTCAGCATATGCGCGTCTATATGTCTGATTTGAATTTTGCATGATGGGTGGAACGTGTGCACTACTGACAACCTTATTGACATTAGGAGTACTTTTATGTGAGAGCTTTGCCTCCAGTGACATTGTGTAAATACATCTCTCACATACCATATCAGTGTGTTTGAGAATTAACTGGTTGTGACTAAACATGAGGCAATTTCTACATTGCCTCAGGATGCCCATATCCACCAAGCCAGTAATAGAGACAGTAGGAAAGTTCGTATCCATGGCACCAGACCATTTTTTACTGATTAGACAGTTGGAGTGAGAATATCAATCACTGTCAGAAGTATCCAGTTTGCAGCTATGTGGATAGTGCTTGTCACTGCAAACTAGTTGTCCTGTGTGCAACTAGGTATTGGAGAAATTTCAATTGTGCTTCTACCGGAAAAATACCACTCAAGGTGCCTGAGTCTGTACAGAGCACTGCCAAACACTTGAGGGGAAACTAATACATAAACCTAGAGAATTTAAGGATGAAGTAATTAGGCAGATATTCTGAAGTTAGAAACAAATCAAGCAGTGCTTACTGAAAACAAAGAATTAGCTTGTCAAGAATGATGAAAAGAGGGGAGTTGCAAGAATGGCTACTGCCCTGCTACTACTAATGCTGGTCTCTCCAGACCTTCATTCTGTTGGGATACAATGCTCCTTTGTTTCTTCTCTCACCAGAAGCAAAATGCTAGCACACCAATCTGAAGAAGAGAAGCAGGCCACAGCCTGTTTAGTGATCCACAGTCTTGTCCCAGATGATGCAAGGGTCTGTAGGCTTGTAGCCTTTCTCTTCTAGATGCTTCAAATAGCAACCAGACCAAACAGGTACGTTAAGCACCGACACTCACTGTCCAACCAGAAACAGTCAGGAATCAATGCACTCTGTTCCTTCTTTTACCAGGACCAGAATATAAGCACAGATTCCAAGCTGTTACCTATAAAGCAGTTATTAGGCTTTCTGATGGTCAGCAGTCTCCACAAAATAATGTCACTGTACTCCTTCTCTCACCAGGACAAAATCAGAAGCACTAATCCAAAGATGACTACTGAGAAATGGGTGTCACCAGGATGGGGGTCTTCATTTAACTACTAGTGTGTCTAAATAGTTAACGAAAATTCCAAAAATGCAGTGGATGTTTGTTAGGGAATTTGCATGTTTCACCATGTTGTGTTAAAGCTCTGTTACTTTTCAGTTCTCCTAAAATAGAAGAATATGCAGTTTGTTTTGCAACCCAAGCATTTGTTGTGTCATAAAGTACTTTTGCATAATTTCATAACAACTTGGGGGTAAAGATCACGTCCATAATATTATGACAAAATTAACAGAACTAGTTATTTTTTCATGAGCTTTTTAGTTTACTGAAACAGTCCATTCTGAACAGTACTGAACAGTTGTTCTTGTTGTGTCTTTCGGCTTTTCCCGGTTAGGGGTCACCACAGCGCAACTCTGGTCTACTAATGATTGGCAGTAGATTTTTACGTGCTGAGTTGCCGGCCCTGATGCACAACCTTCAACGAAGGTACGCCCATTCGCGCATGTCTCCACACAGAAGACGATCTAGCTGAGAATCGAACAGGACAATGTCTTACTGTGAGGCGACAACGCTACCGCAGCACCACCACTGCAGTCCCCTGAACAGTACTGAACAGTACTGCTTATAAATTATTCTTTCAATATAAAATATAGTGAGGAACTCATAAACGCTCCCACAAGGTATACACATCATGTACACCCTGAGTAACTTTTCTGAATGAACAGACAGCAAAAATATTGTGGTAGAGCTGTCTATGAAATAAGAAAGATACCTTGAGGTGCAAATCTTGTTTAAGCTTTATGATTTCTCCCCTATGGAGGCTTTGGAGAACTCTGAAAACAGTACTCTTCTCATACCCAAGACAGCCATGGAGTATGTCACACACACTATAAATTCTCAGAAGCATGCAGCCCTTGAATGATAATGATTTGTGTGTTTTCATTATTTTTTTTTTATGTGATGCGGGACCAGAGGGCATCCCCAATGTCTCTGTCTATTCTTTCTTATGGAAGGAAAGCCAGTACCTTGCTATTTGGCACAAACACTTCAGTTCATATTCTGAAGAAGTCAATTGTTATATACTTGATGAAAGCACTAAATAAACCTTGTATTTGGAATTTGTGGTGACTGGATTCTGGTTTTGGATTTTGTTTTATTGGTTACTGGTTCTCAGTTTGTTTGTGAGAGTCAAATTTGTACCTGTTGTTGAGGGACCCAAGTGTGTGCATTATGTGGTGGATCCTTTCACCTGACAGGCAGCTGACTGTTACTTTCTCTTTATTCAGTGAGTGGGACATCAGTGTGCCTCACTATCGAGTCACCTATGACTACTAGTGTGTTGGGAATGCTGCTTTGCCTTTGGGGCTTTGGTTGAGTGGCACACTGTTTAGGAAAGTTATGTGTCTCGTGATTAGTGTTGTGTTGTGGTGGTTGTGACACCCGTGCCCTGGCCCAGCAATCAAGGAGCTTCAATCCTCTCCACTAACACCAGAGAGGGCATCTCATACATAAGGAAAGGATAATAAATGCACACAGTAAAGTGCAATTTCACGTAAGAGCACACAGAAATCACAGTCAGTCTGGGGCTGGTTCCTCGCTTGCTCTCCAGGTCTCCAATAAGACTCCCCACTGGCACAGCTATAGGGTCCAGATCTCAGCCTAGCTGGGCAAGCTAAAATCTCTAGCACTCTCTCTGTCTAGCCAGTGCTTTGTGTCCCTGTCCAAGTAGCTGACACACACACTTTGAGATAGGAATTTATACAACTTCACTGACATACCTGGGAAAGGCTGGCATAGATTCTCCAGATGTGCCCCTATTACCCAGACTATATGGTAGTAATTTCAGCCACCACCCAGCTAATATTTATCAGCTACTCAAAGGCCCTTAAAAGGGTGGCCAGTTATTACTGTGCAATATTATTATCCAATT
Organism: Protopterus annectens; assembly: GCF_019279795.1. Classification (NCBI taxonomy): domain Eukaryota; kingdom Metazoa; phylum Chordata; order Ceratodontiformes; family Protopteridae; genus Protopterus; species Protopterus annectens. The sequence goes on from NC_056727.1 coordinate 875,607,761, forward strand.
GTTATGTGTGACTAATCTGCCAAGGCTTATTAGAGTGGCTTTGTACAATAAACTCTATAAATATGCAATGTACTCTAGAGCTTAACTTATCTCTACACAAACCAGCCTCAGTTAAAAGGTCTTAAAATATTTAATAATAAATAATTAAAACCACAAGACAATACTTTCTACTACACAGTGCTAGTCAAAAGAGTTCCGAGATCACACAGAAATACTTAAAATAAATCAGTAGTATAGTTCTGACATCACAGAAAAACACTTAGTCTAAACTTTATAGTTCCTAACTAATCTAAAAGAAAACACAAGTCTAAGATAACTTACATAAGACAAAAGGCAGAGTGCTGATGAGTTGGATATCAAGACAAAAATGCTTAATAATCTCTGGTTCTCACTGTTTAAATTGAAACTCCAGTTCTGCTAAACATTACATTATCTTTTACACCTTCCTGGTGTTCCCAGGCTGACAGAAAATGCATTTACATTCTTTTATACTTAGAGCAATAAAGGACATTCCACATGTAAATTCTGGTCATTCACTTTAGCCTTAAAACAATAGTCAGGAAGCCTTCATCTAGCTGGACTGGAGCCGACTTGTAAAACATCAAAGGCAGTGATGAAATAATTTTAATTTCAAAGGACCAATAAGAAATGCTTGACTTAGCTTTCTTTACAGCAGATGGCAATGTTGCCATATTATTTTAAGTTCGATATTCATATTTACAAATGATAGAATTATCTGCACAATTCTATCTGGCTAGGCTGGAAGCCTTCACCCATCTCTACCAGTCTTCACATCCCCCCCGGGAAACTCAAGCTAGTTTTTCAAGTCACCTTTGAGAAACGCCACTTGAGAGGGTTAGGTCTATCTGAGTATACTTAGCCCATCCCCTGTCTTGAAAGACCATCTGCATTGGCATTGCTACTCCCACTGCGGTGCTGCACTAACATATCATATGCTTGCAACCCCAGGCTCCATCTTGGCAACTTGGCATTTGCTGACTGGCTCTGTTTAACCATGTTAGAGGGTTGTGATCTGTCATAACAGTGAAATTTTTTCCATACAGATAAGGCTGAAGTTTCTGAAGTGCCCACACTATGGCTAGACATTCCTTCTCTACAGCTGCATAGCATTCCTCCCTGCATTGGAGCCTACAACTGAGATAAACCACTGGGTGCTCTTCCCCCTCTTAAGAAATCTGGCCAACTACAGCACCCACCCCATGGTTTGAAGCATCCACCTGCACAACAAATTATTTGCTATAATCTGGACTGGCTAACACAGGGGGTCCTCCCAAAGCTTTTTTAAGCTTATGGAATGCCTGCTCACATGCTGGGGTCCACACTACCTTATCTGGCCTGTTCTTCCTTGTCAGATCTGTGAGGGGAGCAGCTATGGTACTATAACTGGGGATAGACTTTTTGTAGTACCCTGCTGTCCCTAAAAATGCCATCACTTGCTTTTTAATAACAGGTGCAGGCCATGCCTGAATGGCTTCCACTTTGGCAGGTTCTGGCCTTATCCTACCACTCCCCGCTCTATGTCCTAGGTAGGAGACCTCTGCCATACCCACCTGACATTTGCTCAGCTTAATGGTCAGCTCTGCCCTCTGTAGTCTGCCCAGCACCTCCCTGATATGCTGAAGGAGCTCTGGCCAGGAATGGCTGTAGATGGCAATATCATCTAGGTAAGCAAGGGCAAACCTTCCTGCTCCTGCTAGGATATAATCTACTAACCTCTGGAAAGTCACTGGGGCATTCTTCATCCCAAAAGGCATCTTTGTGAATTCATACAATCCAAAAGGAGTCACAAAGGATGACTTCTCCCTACCACTGGGAGTCAAGGGCACCTGCCAGTAACCCTTGGTAAGATCAATGGTTATAAGATACTTAGCCCCACTCAGCTGTTCTAGGGCCTCATCTGTCCTAGGCATGGGGTAAGCATCTGTCTTGTTGTGACTATTTAATTTCCTGTAGTCCACACAGAACCTGGTGCTGTCATCCTTCTTTGGCACCAGCACCACTGGGAAGGCCCAGGAACTGTTGGACTCTTGAATCACCCCTAGTTCCAACATCTCCTGTACCTCCTCCCTCAGGGTCTGTCTGACTCTCTCAGGCACCCTATTAGAGGCCTACCTAATAGGCCTTTGGGGTCCTATATCCACCTGGTGCTGCACTGGGGGGGGGGCACCATGGTTTCCCAGTAAACATGTCCCCAAATTCCTGCAACACTGCTTAGATTTCTCAAACCTGGGTAGGAGATAGCTGCTGGGACATTGCTACCCCTTCCACTGAGGTGTCAGCCCGAGCATCACAGAGGAGATCAGTCCCCAGATCTCCCTCAGACTCCTCCTGCAATCCACTACAAATGCACAGCACAAGGGCCTCACAATCATGGTAAGGTTTCATCATGTTAACATGGTACAATTTGTGCCCATGGCATCTGCCTAGCAGTTCCATCATGTAGTTAACATTGCTTACCTTTCTTACCACCTTGTAGGGTCCCCCCCAAGCTGCTTGCAGCTTATTGTGTCTGCCATGAATGAGAACCATTACCTGCTGCCCCACAGCATACTCTCTAGCTTGAGCATTCTTGTCATACCACACCTTTTTCTGTTGTTGGGCTTCTGCCAGGTTCTCCTGGGCCAACCCCATGAGTTCCCTGAGCCTTGTCCTGAGGTTTAGGATGTATGCCGCAACAGGCTCCTTGTGAGACTCGCACTCACCTTCCCACTCATCTCGAATTAAATCTAGAGGTCCCCCTCACCCTATGCCCATACAACAACTCAAAGGGTGAAAAACCTGTGGATTCCTGGGGAACCTCTCCGTAAGCAAACAACAGATGAGGCAAATATTTGTCCCACTCCCTCTTAAACTGATCTGCAAATGCCTGTAGCATGGACTTGATTGTAGAGTTTAACCTCTCAGCAAGACCATTAGTCTGGGGATGGTAGGTGGTGGCCTTCGTGTGCTTCACCCCACAGGACATCCACAGACAAGCCAGCAGGTCTGACATAAAATCGGCATCTCTGTCAGTCAGTATTTCTTTTGGGAAACCTACCCTGCTGAAAATCTCTAGCAAAGCATTTGCCTCCTTCTCTGCCTCAATGGAGAACAAAGCCACTGCCTCAGGGTATCATATAGCATAATCCACTACCACTAGGATATCCTTTTTCCCTGTGGAACTTAGGGTAGTCAGAGGACCCATAATATCCATAGCTACCCTCTGAAATGGCTCCCCAATCACAGGCAAAGGCATCAAATTAGCTCTCACCTTGTCTCCTGCCTTGCCTACCTTTTGGCACTGCTCACAGGCCCTGCAGTACCCTGTTACATCTCTGGAAATTCCAAGCCAATAGAAGTTCTGCATAATATGCCTCTTTGTATGTTTTATGCCCATATGACCTGCAAAGGGAATATCATGGGCTATGGCTAGAAGTGCCAGATAGTAGGCTCTAGGCACTACCAGCTGCTGTACTCTCTCATTTTTTAGCACTCCCTCAAGGGGTCCACTCTCTGTGTAGTAACCCTTTGTCCCAGTATACAGATTCCCCCCTTCCTTGAGAATCAGGTGCCTCCCTAGCTACATGTCTCAGGCCTCCAGTGTAGGGTCTGAGACCTGAACCTGTCTCAACTCTCTCCTTGTAACCCTTCCCAGCTCCCCTTCTACAGGAAGTCTGGCATCCTCTGACAGTGGTGCCTCACTGTCAGCCTGGGTATTACTATTCACCTCTACTTTTGCAGTCACTCTGTCCAAGGGACCATCAGTACCTACAAGCAGCTGTGGCTCACCTTCAGTCTCACTGCTACAGTGTAGCTCACTCCCTGAAGTAACCACATCAGCAGTCTGGGCTGCAAGTATGCAATCTGTCTGGGTCTCCCCCACACTACCAGACTTACCTGCTTGTCTCCAAGCCTGACTGCATGTAACTGTGCAAGCACAGGGTACTGCACTATCAAAGTCATTCCCTATCAGGACATATGCAGGTATATCCTCAAACACACCTACTTGCTGGCTTCCTTTTCCACCCTCCCAGTCAAGGTGAACCCTAGCCAAAGGCATTCGTAATGGGATCCCTCCTAAAGCCCTGACTGGAGTAGACTGCCCAGGCAAGTAGTGCTCCTCTGTAACCATTGCAGGCTTTACAATGGTTATATCAGAGGCTATGTCTCTCTTGGCAATGGCCTCTTTGCCATTCACTACAATAGGATATAGCCTTTGGTGATAGTTTGGTACCCTTGTTGTCCCAAGACAACCTACTAGTGGCATTTTGTCTTTCCCAGTTACTGGCTCCCTCACCTTTGGTTCCCCACCTTACCTCTGTGGTCATCTGTATGACACATGGCCCCACTGGTTGCATTAAAAACATTTAACCCTAGCTCATGGACATGTACCTGGACTAGTGGCTTCCCCTGCTACTGGCAGATTCTGTTGTGGCTGTCTGTGCTGCCCACCATGGGTTCCTTTAGGCTCATGAGCAGTACTGGGGTCCCCTTCCTGTGCAGGGCTGCCCTGCGTGCCAGGTATAGGTGTCCCTCCTTCTCCAACTCATCTGAAGTAGCACATTGTCTATCAGCTAACCAGATCCTCATGTCCTCAGGCAAAATGCTAAGGGCTTGTTCCCTCACCACAAGGTCTGCTAGCCCTTCAAAAGTGGTGACCTGACATCCTCTCACCCCCCTATGGAAATAAGTTCTCAATTCAGCAACATATTCACACACACTTTCATCTGCCTTGCATCTATGCTCATGAAACTTTTTTCTATACGTTTCAGGTGTTAGCTTAAACAGTTCTAAAAGACATTTCTTAACAGCAGTATAATCAAAACATGCAATATCAGGCATTTTAGATAATGCAGTTACAGCTTTACCATGGAGTAAGGGGGTCGGGAACTATACCCAGAGCCCTTCGTCAACTTCATACTGTTTACATACCCTCTCAAACATATGAATGAAACTATCAAAATTATCACCCTCTTTAAACTGCAGAAGAAATTTACTGACCTTTTTTGCTTCTGGGGTCCAGTTACTCCCTTCCCCATTACCTCCATGACTCTGGCAAAGAGTCAGCATCTCCTTCTCGTGCTGCCTCTGCTTTTCTTGTTCCTCAGCTTGCAGATGTAGCATTTTCTCATTCTCCTCAGCCTGCAAACATTGCAATCTCTCATTTGCTTCTAATTCCACATGCCTGGCCTCCAACTCAAGTCTCTTTAGCTCCAGCTGGATTTTTAAGTCCACTGCAGAATGGTTGAGCTGTCCATTCTCTGAGGGAATTATATCTCCACTGCCAGTCTGATTGTCCTCCTGGTTGCTGTTTTCTGATGCAGCTGTAACCAAGGCTGCAATCAGGTCTGCCTTGGCCAGGTTTCCATGCACCAGTCCCCTAGCCTGGCACATCTCCACCAGCTGGCTCCTTGTCAGCTTTCCATACTCCTCTGCTGACATGACTCTGAATAACTAAGCTAACAAAAGAAATAAAACAATTGTGATCTGAACTCTGAGTATTCACTGCATGGCTGTTTTAGAGTACAAAAACACATTCAAAGTTCACTGTACACAAACTACAGGATTCACTCTGCCCACACCACTGCAAGCCAATTAGTATTTGCCAACTAAATAATATGTGATGTGGATATCCCACCACTGCCAAACAACTAATATGTGAGAATATCCCAACCACTGCCACCAATTAATATGGGATGCCCGTGCCATGGCCCAGCAATCAAGGAGCTTCAAGTCCTCACCACTAACACCAGAGAGGGCATCTCGTATATGAGGAAAGGATAACAAATACACACAGTAAAGTGCAATTTCCCTTAAGAACACACATAGATCACAGTCAGTCCTGGGCTGGTCACTCCCTTGCTCTCCAGGTCCCCAATAAGACTCCCCACTGGCACAGCTATAGGGTCCAGCTCTCAGCCTAGCTGGGCAAGCTAAAATCTCCAGCACCCTCTATGTCCATCCAGTGCTTCGTGTCCCTGCTCAAGTAGCTGACACACATACTTTGAGATAGGAATTTATACAACTTTACAGACATACCTGGGAAAGGCTGGCATAGATTCTCCAGCTGTGCCCCTATTACCCAGACTATACAGTAGTAATTTCTACCACCACCCAGCTAATATTTACCAGCTATTCAAAGGCCCTTAAAAGGGTGTCCAATTATTACTGTGCAATATCATTATCCAATTGGTAAGTATGACTAATCAGTCAAGGCTTATTAGAGTGGCTTTGTACAATAAACTCTATAAATATGCAATGTACTCTAAAGCTTAACTTATCTCTACACAAACCAGCCACAGTTAAAAGGTTTTAAAATATTTAATAATAAACAATTAAAACCACAAGACAATACTTTCTACTACACAGTGCTAGTCAAAAGAGTTCAGAGATCACGCAGTAATACTTAAAATAAATCAGTAGTACAGTTCTGACATCACAGAAAAACACTTAGTCTAAACTTTATAGTTCCTAGCTAATCTAAAAGAAAACACAAGTTTAAGATAACTTACATAAGACAACAGGCAGAGTGCTGATGAGTTGGATATCAAGACAAAAATGCTTAATAATCTCTGCTTCTCACTGTTTAAATTGAAACTCCAGTTCTGCTAAACATTACATCATCTTTTACACCTTCCTGGTGTTCCCAGGCTGACAGAAACTGCACTTACATTCTTTTACACTTAGAGGAATAAAGGACATTCCACATGTAAATTCTGGTTATTCACTGTAGCCTTAAAACAATAGGCAGGAAGCCTTCATCAAGCCAGACTGGAGCCGACTTGTAAAACATCAAAGGCAGTGATGAAATCATTTTAATTTCAAAAGACCAACAAGAAATGCTTGACTTAGCTTTCTTTACAGTGGATGGCAATGTTGCTCCATTGTTTTAAGCTCAGCATTCATATTTACAATTGATAGAATTATCTGCACAATTCTATCTGGCTAGGCTGGCAGCCTTCACCCATTTCTACCAGTCTTCACAGTGGTCAAGTGCGTTACTGCCTTGGAAGTCTCTGCTGTTCAGGTAGATTTTTATTGAGAGCCTCAATGAAGGTGGGTGTGTGGTTTGCGTTTTTATGTGAAGGCAGTGCTGGTGTGTGTTCTGGAGGGCTATGTGTTCCATGTGGTGCGGTGCAAGTGTTGACCTTCTCATCTTGACCAGCTATTCCGCTCTTGGCTTGAGAGTGCGTGGCTTCCAATTTGGATATATAAGTGCATCTCTCACAACTCTGAGTGTTGGGAGGTAAGAGAAGAGTGTTCTCAGTGTACATGAGGCAGTTGCTACATTGCCTCAGAATGCCCAAGTTCACCAGGTTAATAGGAGAAAGCACAGGGAACTGACCTTTAGACATGCCTGGAGGGGTGGGCATTAACAATAAGTACTGGAGCTGTTTCCTTGTAGAATGTTTAGTGCTGGTAGCACTTTTGTGTGCTACAATAATTGCTACAAGAAGTCTTTTAAAGTGCTAGACTAATAAGCTAGTAAAAGTGCAGGAAAGGAGAGAACTAGCAGATCTAAGGGAAAAATTGAAAAGCAGACTTTGGCACTGCTCAGAAGCTTACAAACAGTCCTGGAAACAGCAAATATGTATCTGGACTAGACTAGTTACAGGAAAGATGGAAAACAAGAGCAAACTAGGGCTTTTAAACCAGAAAGTTTAAAGAGATGGATAAACTGCCCAGACGGCCAATACACTACAATTTCAGGGGCAGAAACCTCTCTTCTTGTAGTAGATAGGCTTCCTAGTCCTTAACACTACCACTAGAAGGCTTCCTCCAACACAGAAAGGCTTGTGGGGCTCAGAAGCTTACAAACAGTCCTGGATGCAGCAAATCCGTGTCTGGACTAGACTAGTTACAGGAAGCGTGAGAAACAAGTGCAAATGCGGGCTTTTAAAGCAAAACTGCCAAAACGGCCAATAAACTACAATTTTGGGGCCAGAAACCACTCTTCCTGTGGTAGATAGGCTACCTAGTGCTTAACACTCCCACTGATAAGCTAGAAGGCTTCCCTCCAACACAGAAAGTCTTGGGGAGTTCAGAAGCTTACAAACAGTTCTGGATACAGCAAATCTGCATCTGGACTAGACTAGTTACAGGAAAGGTGGGAAAAGTGCAAATGCAGGCATTTAAACAAGAACATTGAAAGAGATGGATAAACTGCCCAAGCAGCCAATAAACTGCAATTTCTGGGCCAGAAACCACTCCTTTTGTGGTAGATAGGCTACCTAGTGCTTACCACTCCCACTGATAAGCTAGAAGGCTTCCCTCCAACACATAAAGTCTTGGGGGGCTCAGAAGCTTACAAACTGTTTTGGATACAGCAAATATGTATCTGAACTAGACTAGTTACAGGAAGGGTAGGAAACAAGTGCAAATGCAAGCTTTTAAACCAGAAAGTTGAAAGAGATGGAAAAACTGTCCAAACGGCCAATAAACTACAATTTCTGGGCCAGAAACCACTCTTCCTGTGGTAGATAGGCTACCTAGTGCTTACCACTCCCACTGATAAGCTAGAAGGCTTCCCTCCAACACAGAAAGGCTTGGGGGGTTCAGAAGCTTACAAACAGTCCTGGATACAGCAAATCTGTATCTGGGCTAGACTAGTTACAGGAAAGGCAGGAAACAAGCTTAGATTTTTTTGTATAGTGGAAAGGGAGAAAGGAGGAGCAGAAGATAATTCAAGGTTAAGAAACTAAGTGGGTTGGCCTTCTCAAATGTTCTCTCTGTATTAGGTAGAATGACCTAATGGCACTAGACTGGGGAGATTGCCTCAGATCAAATTTATAGTAGCGGCAGGCAACTGCAAAGCCACCAACTATAAGAACAAGATAGCAATAGGGAGTGTGGTGGGAAACTAAATCAGTTATATGATACACTCCTTGGCAGGAAATCAGAACAACAAACAGATGTTTAACAAATGGAGAAAATTTCCAATTAATATCTTACACACAGTGAAACTAGCTAGAAATGATGGACAAACAGTGTGACAGTAAAACCTTATTTATCAGGCCCTGTGAGGCAAATAATTTCAGTACAACTGTGCAGATTAATTTATAGCTATAAAATACAGTAAAAAGTATGCAGCAGACAATGAAACTGCTATAAATATCTTAGAATAAGCAATAACTAGTAAAATAAGCAAAAAAAACAGGATACTTAAGGTTATATATCACAGATCAGAGTTTTGCTCAGTGCCCCTTAGCTTTGTGTGAAATGGTATAAACACGCACAAGGTAACTTCTTAAGTAATAGAAGGTTGAAACCTGAAATAACTTAAAAAAAAGCTCAAAAGAACCAATGAGGTGCTTACTCCAAGCCATAGTCTAGGTAACCCCAATCAGCCAATGACCATAATCACTACAATTTCAATGAAAAGTAAAATGGCTTTTGCTAAACTAAGATGGCCCGAAAAATGTGCTCAGACACACAGCCTCTGCAAACAAACAAGTAGGCCCAGAAACACAATCCTGAATATGGACAATGCTACTACAGCTACTGCCTACACTACTTAAGCAGAAAACTCTGCGGAAATGTTTATCGCAGCAAAAAAAAAAACAGCAGTGAGCCTTTAAATGAAGGTTTTAAACAGATAAAGGAGCAAGGATCCAGTCAGTTACCCCATGTGGGAATCAAACCCTGCAAGTGTCATTAGCACCGTGCTCTAGAAAACTGAGCTAACCGGCCCATCACTTAGAAGTCTTCACTATGACTTTTAGTCAGACAGTCATTCAACTCTGTTGAGTATTTATAGATGGAATCTGTCTCCATAGTTATACAGGAAATATAATATGCATACTTCTAGGCTACATAAATGTCAGTCTTCAAGAAAGGTTCTTTGGGAGGGATGTATGACACAAGATCCCCTATTCATGTTCCACAAATAACAGTTCACCCATTTCTGGGAAAAGGCAGAGTGTATGGAGACTACATCAAGGACTTGTTAGTGCAGAATGTGTATCTAAAGGTGGGCCATCAGTAAATGGTCCATAAGGAAGGAAATCATCACTATCCTTGCCCATTTCAGAAACAATAACCTCAGTATCCTTAGAATTCCATCCTTCAAAGTGAGAGAAATAATCCAATACCTTTAGCTGCACTAAGAGTGACCTGAGCTCACCAGACATAAAGGTAATAAGTAAATGGCAGGAGGGTGCTGGGAGATTGGGGTCCAGGCATCTAGAATAGTGCATGCATGAAGAGGTACCTGTTCATAAGAGGTCTGCAAAGAGCCTCATGCAAGCATTAAACTTTGCAATCTAATGTTATGGTTATGAAGCAAGCTTACACTACATATCAAAGTGTATGTATATATCTAATGCAAGGACAAGGTGTCTACATCAGTTCATCATGTTCCAGCTTCTCAAGGGCTAACTGCTCAAAGCTGAATGCTCATTTGTCTATTCAATTTCAGCTGACTTGGATACACATCCCCAATCTCTTTGTATGCTCCCTCTATGTTGATGCAATCTCAGATACAATATATGTAAAGACTGGGGTTATAGAGACACAACTTCAAATTGGGTCAAGCAGGAGGAGTTGCCCCATACAGAAAAAAAACTGGACTGCAAGCAGAGATATTAGCAAGCAACTGGGAAAGAATTAAAGAGAGTCATGCAGATGGTGCTCAAGTTTCTAGAGTAGCACTCCAATAACTGGCTCTTCTACTTTTGTATATGATTCTGTATCATCCCAGTAAAAGAAAGGGTCAAATGAAATGACATCTTCAATCTAAGTTCAACGACTGGAACTTATTGAGGGATTCAGAGGAACATGCACCATGGACTTGACTGGGTGTGGTTAGCACTAGATACTCCAGTGTGGAGAAGTCAGCACTGCAACCCAGTGATACATCCTAAGGTATTTGTTGGGGGGGGGGTCACCTCTCTTACTGCTCTCTTCATCGACCAGTTATACTTCTAAGCTGAGACAATGGTTGGTATAAGAGGAGCTTCAGGCCCTCTTCAGAATGGAACTAGTTAAAGGATAATTCTGCTGATTGCAGGCCTTCAGAGGCCTTGCTGTCTCGTGACTGTCTGATCCAAAGGAAGGATCAGATAAGACATTCTAAGTATAAATGTAAAATAAAATAAAAATAAAATAAATAAATTCTCTGGCCAGTGCTTGTGTCACCATCACTCCAAACTGTTATCTTCAAGGTTATTTTAATATTTCTCATGCTTTCTGTGTATGTTTAGTATGAAGCACTAACACTTCCTACAGTTCTTTAAAGTGAGCTTACAAACAGTATCATTGTAGGTCCTGCTTCGTAATATAATGACCCCAGAAATGCTTAGAGGGTTTTGGGGTTACAGACATCAATGGCATGATTTTTTTACTGACAATGTACATTAGGATTAAGATGCAAATAGTGCAAGCAGCAAAATTAAATGGGGAACACATGAGCTACAGTTGTTTCACCAAATGCAAGCACAGGCTTGCAAAAGATACACCCATAACTAAAGATATGGGCTTGGCCTACAGAGCCACTAATGTGAGCCCTCACCACAAGCTGAGTTTGAGCAGTCACATCTCCAGGAGGGCACACAAGGATTTTGTGGTGAAGTGGGTGCCCACATCATTCATTAAGGCAGAGGATTACAACCTATATAGGAAAAACTTGTAATGATTGCCTGAATGACAGCCTCCATGATCATCTCTGGCTCTACAAGATACAAATGGGCTGCCTGATTGCTTAGGGCTAATGATGTCATTACAGAATTATGTAGCAGCAGGCAGGAGTAGTATGTGGGGGATAAATATGTTTAAAACATAAGAAAATAATCCAAAGAAAGATTTGATGAATTTGATATAAAGAGATATAAAATAATATATAAAAGAAAGAGTGCAAATAAGACACAGACTGATGGAAGATTAATGCAATAAATAAATAAATACAATAATTAGAACTATCAACAGAGATCCACATGACATAACAGAGATTAACACAGTATAAAAGATGAGATAGTACCAGGAAACATACTTCTCAACTGTACAGATTTTAATAGAATGTCCAGATTTTTGCCTCATATTTTTAGTCTGTTTTTCATAAAATTGTGGTTTTCTGGAAAATTACTGGCAAGTCATTAAAGATTGAAGACAGAAAATAATGACAGGCATTTGAGGTTCAGATGTCATACCATTCAGAAAATTCATGTTAAAGCAAAACCTAGTATTCTATCAACTTTCTATGTTTGTAAGGGCGATATTTAAGTCGTCCCTATTTTTGGACCTTTGTCCTCCAATTATTTATGGCTTTTGTGATGATACGAGGTAGTGCTATCTGTGCCAGGGAAAGTAGGGCAGTGCATGTGTAACATATGCCAGCATAGCTAGCTGGAGTTTTGTAAAGAAATTTATGTCATTTGACTATCACACTGATTTGTACAGATGCTTGCGTGAAAAATGTATTTGTAAAGTCACTTGTGTTAAAAATGCATCAACAGTGGGTCCTGCTGGACTGAAAAGTGATATGCATGTATGTCAGACAGTATTATTATAGCTGATTTAATGTATATGTTTTAACAGAGAATTCTGGAAGGGAAGAGGTTACTCTCAGTTCAGCTAATTTAAAAAAAAATAGGTTGAAAATTAAATGGGTTAGTTTAGGCCATAAAGATCTTATCTTACAGGTCTGATGCAGCTAGAGACAAAAATGTCTGGGAAAACCAGGCCTAGAAATCTTACTGTATTGTACTTACAGGTGAACTAATTGCTAACCTGGAAGGGTAGAAGTTTTTAAAATTGTTTTATAGCTTTCAGATGCTGTAACAGATCTTAGCAAAGCTCAGGTGTGTATTATACCAGAGTCAAGTGACCAGATGTGATGTCATTCTATAACCAGCAGTGACATTATTTTTTAGATCTAAGTAGCATAATATAACTCATTTGATACCTAGTGTGCAAAAAGCAACTATGTATTAAAACTAAATAGCATAAAATTAATCCTAAAACACAAAATACAGCATAAGTTACAGAAATAAATTACAAACAATACAAAAATAAGACTGTGATTCAGCCTAATACATCAATAAAGTGCTTAATGTGCATAGGGCCTTGCCACTAGGAAAGGTTTTAAAGTGGCCTTATCATTCAGACCACATGCTCGATGAGCTTGTAAACGTATTATCCATCTATTTTCCTTATTAGAAGAATGGTTAAAAGAAAAAAAAAGATTAGTACAACTTTTGGAAGCGTGGATGCAATAAAAGGAAAGTACAGCATAAATTCAGACCAAGATTTGCATTACTCCACTTGATAACTACAAATTTAAAATCTCTGCACAATCAGAAAAACTTCAGAGATACAAAGTTTGCTACAGACATTTTATTTACAGTTTCTCACTCTTATTATATATGCATTTTTGTATGCATTTATCTTCATATATGAGTGTGTATATATGGATCTATTTCACTACACCGACATTCCACTTACCTGACTTTTACATCACCAAAACGAAAGGACTGACAAACCCAGAAGACCAACATCCAGAACAATGACTTAACAATCCAGGTAAGTAACCACTTGGCCATCCCGAAAAAAATAAATAAACGAAACAAAACTAAACCCACACCCCACCAACTAAATATACCAACTCTGAGATCGCACTACCGCAGGGGTAAGGGGCAAAGTTCAACAGAATGATGAAGTGGTTACTTACCTGGAGTGCAAAGTCAATGTTCCAGATGTCAGTCTTCTGGGTTTGTCAATCCTTTTGTCTCGGTGATGTAAAAATAGGATAAGTGAAATGTCGGTCTACTAAAGTAGACCCATATATATATATATATATATATATATATATATATATATATGTGTGTGTGTGTGTGTGTGTGTGTGTGTGTGTGTGTATGAATTTATACAGGTTTCTTGTTAACTGGGATAGTGGACTTATCTAAGATGGATCCATTTCAGCTACAGCTCTGGAGTCACAACAGAAACAAAAGAGATGAGGTAGATTTACATTTCCAAAGATAGAGTGAAGACATATTTCCATAGCAAATGTAGTGGTATACCATGTAAAGTATCCACACCATAACAACTCATACCTGTGTACAAATTAAGATATAGGCAATGTGGTACCACTGCTTACTTTGCAACTTTAAGATTTCACAGTTCACATTTTTTAATGAGTAAACTAAATTTCCAGAGTATCTCTTTCCTAATGAACAAGTTAAATAGAGGGGTAGAAGGGAGAGAGAGAAGATAAATATGGAGAAGATGTGCAGGGTATTACGCAGTGGCAGAATTCAGAAGTATAAAAGGAAAATGGAATACAATGTGAGGATGCATAAGATGCAGGAGGAGGAGTAAACGGTAGGACTACATTTTGCTCTGTGTTTAAAGTAGATGTATATTGTTATCGTCTTCTGAAAGCTTAAAAATTGTTTCTCTAAATTTACTGAAAGTAGCAATACTACAAATTTAGCCTGGAAGTGAGTCTAATAAGTTAGAGTCAAGAACTGAAAATGCATAAGGATGGGAAGCTGTAGGCCTGGCGAGGGCATGAGCACAACTGGCCTGGGAGTGGAATTGGTAATGGAGTGCTCTTTATGAACAACCTGTGGCTTAGTGAAACACTATGGTCACTATATAGAATTATGTAGATAAGACAGACTGGGAGGTCAATATACATCTTTTGTACACATCCTCTGCTGATTGAATTGTGAGACAGTGGTGTTTCATTTTAAGTGACAGGAGGAAGAAATGCCCAGTTTTGTAGGACAGGATTTGGAGTTCCATGAGTTTTTTTCTTTGAGGCATAGAAAAAGAATGGTAAGGTGTATTCTAACTGTGATTATATGTCATGTATTCCTTTATCATTTATTCATTCTGGATTAAGCAACTGAATTGTGGAATTCTGTATTAAGCAAAAAGTGTAATTACCTTCACTTTGTTTTTTAACATTCACTTTGGACTGTTTTTAACCAGCTAGGGTATCGGCTATTAAGAATATGTTGGAGATTATGTGACATTATTTTGTAATTGAAAGCAGATTCACAGAAGACAAAGCCATCAACATACAGAAAATGATTGGGTAATCTCTGGTTAAGCAATGTCAGTTAATGAACATGCTGAGAAAAAGAGATGCCGATAACTGAATAACTAAGCATTGCGTAACTACTGCAAAATTTCCCTGAAGTGATGAAGTGCTATTTTTATTTATTTATTTATTTTATTTATTATATACATCTATATGTTTTGGGGATAGCTTTTTGTGCTAATATAGGGGAAATTAAGAGCGTTGATAGGTAGTTGGAAGGATATTGGAGAAATATTTTGCAAATGTTTTAAGTGCTATAGAGTAATAAACATTATTGCATATTATGTCAAATCTATCTATAGGATATATGTGTGTGTGTGTGTGTGTGTGTGTGTGTGTGTGTGTGTGTGTGTGTGTGTGTGTGTGTGTGTGTGTGTGTGTGTGTGTGTGTGTGTGTGTGTGTGTGTGTGTGTGTGTGTGTGTGTGTGTGTGTATATATATATATATATATATATATATATGTATATGTATATATATATTATATATAGTCATTGATTACATATTATAGAGTCAATAGTTTCTCATGCCAGGGTTTCCACCTTTATAATTCCTTAATGCACAGTATGCAGTTCTTCAAGTACTGCTTTTCTCATTTTCCATGAAATAATAAAATAACAACTCAGTTACTCACAGGACACAGTCTGCCTTTACAGATAATTCAGGTCATCTTTTATACATTTAAGTTTTCATTCTTTTAATGAGCCCAGCTGCCTGTTATAATGCTTAAAACCCCAGAATACTCATGATATGTTTTTATCATTCATGCTGTCATCTCAAATTTAACTTTAATTTCTTAGAAATCATTTGCCATAAATTATTTACTCTGTTGTTTCTTTATCAGAAGTTTTTGAGGTAATTGATGTCCTCAAGAGACCAGCAGGATCATCATATCATTTACATGTCTAACACTTGGTCTTATAATCATAACCTGATAAAAGTTATAGCCCACCACTGAAGGCATGCTGCGTTCATTGAGAATGGACCTTTATTCTCACCTAACTCTATTGAAACTAATGTTAAAGACAACTATGTCTAAATGTCAAGTTTTTATTTCCACAGAGTGTTTTTCCATCCCTTTAGTCCTACTCAAAGAGCATACTGCATACAGAGAAAGGATAATTTCAGAATTTAAATCTTGCACCAAACGTTACTGAGGGAATTTCTTTACTTTGGAAACCAAACTTATAGCTTCTATTTCATTGAGTATTTTTTTTTCTCTGTTGGAGAGAGAAAGTGTGTTTGAGAACTGGAGCGAGAGAGAGAGAGTGAGTTTGAGAACTGGAGAGAGAGAGAGAAAGTGAGTTTGAGAACTGGAGAGAGAGAGAGAGAGAGAGAGACAGAGAGAGAAAGTGTGTTTGAGAACTGTGCACAATCAGATGGCTGCTCTTCAAACAAAGTTTTAACATGCTGAAATACAACTCCAGTAATGTAAGAAGCATCACAAACCAATGCAAGTGGCAGGATTTGGTCATAATGCACCAACACCTACCACACATTAATAATGCACATTATAAATGCATTTGTTCCTCACATTTCAATTTCCATGGAATCTGCACTTCAACAGATTATACAAAGGTGTATATATATATATATATATATATATATATATATATATATATATTATACTCCAGTTCTATGTAGCCTTTCCATAGCAGTTGACTAAAGACTAGAAATGTCTGCAACTCTTTCACACAAGTATGTCTAAAGAGAATGGTAGACATGGCATCATTCATGAATCACTTTTACCTTCTCATCTGAAAAATAAGTCCTATTTATACCAAGTTTGAGGTCCAAATACTCTGTGACTTGTTAATCCCAAATCTATGCTTGTTACTCCCAGAATACAGTCATTTGGTTTCTGCAGCACTCTGTGTTACTAAGGTGCTCAGACTCTACGTTCCCAATAACTAATAAATTATCTAGGTACACCCTCAGACTTAAATCTTTAAAATAGATTTTCCAGAATCTTCTGGAAAATAAAAGATGCAAAGCTCACCCCAAATGTTAATATGTTATACAAAAACATACCAGTGTTTATATATATTATTACTATTATTACACACTTCTTTGAATAATCATCTTCAAGCAATGTTTGCTAATAAACAGATACTTACATTTTTGACAACATGGTCCTACCACTAAACATGACCATCAACTTTTTCACTATTAATAATGGATATATTTTCATGCTAACAACTTGGCTTGTATTTAACTCGCAATTTCAAGAAAACCAAACAGAACTGATTCTCTTTATTACCAGAATAATAACTGTAATTTACTCATTGTGCTTCACAAGACTAATAATATTTTATTTTTCTAATTAAAGTCTTAAGAACTTTACAAAAATATCTGTATTCATCAAAATAGTAGTGTTGACATCACACAGTATAGTTAATTCTTCTTAAAACACTTGGGCATGCAGTTTGAGCAATCTTCCAGTGATATGATCTCATTCAGCATATTTGATTTATAATCTTCTTTCTAGTTTAATTCAGGTTTTGTTACCATTTTTTCTCTACACAGAATAGGACCACTTGCTTTCATTAAACTAAAACAATCATTTTGTTTTTCCTATCATGTTGCAGCCATATTTTGGCACAATGCTACTGGCCTCTCTCCAGTATATGTTTTAAAAGACAGCATCTAAATGACCAGTTTTTATTTCTGCAGAGTGCTTTTTCATCCCTTTAATCCTACTCAAAGAGTGTCACATACAGAGAAAGCATAATTTCAGAATTATTCACTTTTTGTTTGTTTGTTTTTTTTTTGTTGTTTTTGTTTTTATCTGAACTTACTTCCATTTGGCTTTCATGATGCCTTGTGTTTTTCTTCTTATATTTGTCTCATTATTTCATATTTCACATAGACAAGGAGGGCCAGATACATCTCAAACATATATAAAAATGGGAAAGCAGAATAATTAGGTTAGTTCACTGATCCTAGACACAGAGACAATAAAACATCTTAAACCCAGGTATTTAAATCTGTGTAATGTATAAACCTTAGCTCTATATGATTGTCATATGCAAAAATGGGAAAAAGAGGTTGTGGATGGATGGATGGATGGATGGATGGATGGATGGATGGATGGATGTCTCACAGATATCCAGCACTGTACCAGTATAAAAACTGTGTTGGCAAAACACACACATAAACAATTTCTCATTGCAAATTACTTCCACTTTCTTTTAATAATCCTAAGCAGTTGCTAAGTACTAAGCAATTGCTAAGTACTGAAGAACATCACAGAAAAGAAAAATATTCTCGTATCACTCACGTGGTTGACTTAAGCATTTGCTTTTGCATTCTTTCTACACATTATTTTCTGTCAAACGGCATGGTCTTCCGTTATTTATCACAATCGGTATTTCATTATATTGACAGTGTTTGGTTGATGCAAGTCAATGAGAATACCTCAAAAGAAGGAAGTCTAGCTATAGAGCTGATAAAAAAATGTGTTAGACTGCAACACAAGCCAGCTCAACCTAAGTGTAACCTTTCTGTATATACTGCACCTTAGCTAGAAAGTATGACTTGGTGCTACAGTACTGAGTTTGAAAAAGCAATTAGCTCAGCTACTCTTTCAAGCCTAATACCTATGTCTTCCTTAAAATATAGATATGCTTTAAGGAAAACATAAATAAAGATCAAGGGAATCAAGAAAGACAAGCTGTTGCTGACAAAAAAACACTCACATAAAAAATCCAAATCACAGTATTCTCACGGAGAGAGAGAGAGAGAGAGAGAGAGACGGGATGACACTATGATACTCTTATTAAGAGGTCTTTTTCTGATCTTATAAAATTACATCAGAGAAGTGGAAACCTTCACTGTAAAATGAAGTCACATAGCATGGCTGCTCCCATCAGACCATTTTGGGGGTATAACACATTAATAAATAATAATTGCTGACAGTACTGCTGTAAAATTCAGGATATAAAAACATGTTTTTCTTCTTTTGACTGCAGGTTGTACTTTATCTTATTACAGCCTAGTGACTCCTACAGGCATTTCTGCAGTTACCTTCTACTGATGCCTCAAGTTGTCAAATATTGCTTGTTCATATTTGCATTAATAATTCCAAAACCATGCTACATACAAGGAATGAGAAGTTTTGATTTTAAAATTTACATTATAACAAACACAATTGTATTGATGTTTGATATCTGTCTAGTGCAGCTAAAGAAATAGGGTATATTATTTGTGTTTGGTTTGTATTGTAATAATGTTTATATTTTTCTAAATATATCTGCAATCAAGTGACACATGAACTGCTTAGTCTCTTATGAAAACTCATATCTGTATTACGAAAATGCTGCTGGCTGTATGTGTGTTGCTTGAATGGTTACTGAGATACTGTAGGTTGTTTATAAAACATTAAAAAATAATATTAACCATGTTTATTGTCACTTATAAAATCCATTTTAAGACCTATACCTGAATAAATGCAACTACTGTAAAAATTACTTTATGCTGACTAGTTTGCCATTGACAGTTTTCTAGTAAAACTTACAGTTCTATAGATAAGAACATTTGCTTGAACTGTGAAGCGATAACTTCCTTTTTTAAAAGGCTCATGTCACACCCATTGGGAGTTAAGAGTACAAACTCAAAAGAGTTAAATTGGAGGGAATAAGATATGAGACTGACAAGGCAAGGGTCAAGGTGAGAAAGAGTTATTTAGAGGTGAAAGGAGACAGAGATCACAAGCTATAGGCAACACACTGATTATATCCTTAGGTGGAAATGAAAGCATTCACTTATGTTAAGTGTGGATCCAAATAATCTTAAGCAGTTGAGAAGTTGCTTAGAAAGAGAAAGTGAGCCTTTGACGCACCATCTGGGTTACTGATCTCCTTACAGCTCTCACTTAACAATGTTGATTAAAATGGCTCCTCCCTGTAACAAAACAATATGGTGGTTTGGGTTGGATATTATACGTGTCAACACTTGTTTTATTAAATTCCAACAGAATGACCCCATTCTATCATATGATTCTAAATCTATATCCCTAAGGGAAATAGGAGGCAATGGTATCACACATGTATGGGCAGTTTGACCCATGAAACCTGATCAACTAATATAACCTACTCCAAGGCTGCACGTTCTCAGGGCAAGATAGAACATTAAACAGTCACAACCATTCAGTCAATGAGTTTGTATGATTAGGGTTTCTTTTTAAGTGATTCAGTCATTTCAGTCAAAGCCCTTGGGTTAAAATGCTTTAAATAATATTTACAGTAGCTCTGGACTTTTCAAGAATGTCACAACATGAAGCTATAGCAGTGTAGCTGATTTATAAAAAATGAGGACACATGAAGTCATTGAATTCTCCTCACAATACAGTTAAGATCAGTTTAGGATGACATCGGTTTGCAAGCTCAGCAGTCTATTTTGAGGTTTGAAATTTTGAAAAATGTATTATTTTCAGTGGGTCAGTACAGAAAGTTAGCTCTAAACTGTTTTTTTTTAAACTCTTCATTTTAAAAGGATTGAGAATCACATGGCTGAACCTACTAACTAAACAAACAAACAAAAAAAGGATTTCACTCCCACTCCCTATTGTGTAAAACTATTAATGATTTGGCACACAATAATGAGGAAAATAACACCCTGGAAGGGTAAACATAAAAGCTTTATGAACTGTGATCTCTTAGCAAGTCACCTAAGGCAAAATATGGTAGTTGAAGATAACAGTGGAGATACAGGACTGGGGAGGTAAGGATCAATCTGGTAGTCATCAACCACCTATAACCTAACAATTTAGTAGTATAACATCCCTAATTGCTAAGGATGTAACTTGGTTTATAAGACAGTTTAAACAGACTACTTCTTCCTGTCCAGCCTAAAAGTACTTTTTGTCTACTAGCATGCTGCTATTACTGTTTTATTTATGGATGCAGTTATTTTTTGCAACTCTTTGATTACTTTATATAAATAAGCAGTATCAAATGCTAACATTTATCATAAATGTCTTTCTGGATATTTTGTGTGTTAAAAGTTTCACCTTCCAACTTTTATGTAGAAAAGCACTTGATTAAAGGGACTCCACTAAGGTTCAGTATGACACATTATTAGCATCTTAACTGTTGTTGAATTACAGTACTATTGTTTTTTTTTTTTTTTAAAGAAATTAGGGAATTATCATTTTCAGACTTCAGTATACTGTTTCATAACATCACCTGGAATTTAACTATGTTGGTAGTAAGTGGCTGTTTCTGTGGAAAGTCCACATTTAATATAGTAAATATCAAAGCAATCTATTTATCCATAATGCATAGCTATTTTAATAGCATTTATGTTAAGTTGGGTGCTCCTCAGTTTGTATTAGTTGGGATCACTTAGAAATCTTGCCTGAGGAGAAACATTTGGTTTTATACATTAGTAAAATGTCAAATGTATCCCGGTATACTGTTTGCCTATTTTATACCACATATCTAATGTTTCATGATGGTGTGTCTGTTTATTACGCAAGTCATTCTTCTGCAGAAAGAGCATCGATACCTACAGTTTTATCTATATTAACAACTCAGCAAGAAAGGAAAGTGCTGACCATTGTCTGGAGGTTGAGCACAGGAGTCTCCAAATTCTGTGGGTTGTCACTGCCACCAGGCCAACAAGGAGTACATGGATAATGTACAGTGAGTGGACCATAGTAGTGGGAGTTTACTTTATATTAAGGCCACATCCAAGATGAGGAGGGTGACCATTACCAGTCAGTGCATCTGCAGAGTCCGCACAGTAACAGTGGAACAGTCTGCTAAAAATATTAACAAATCTGATAAAAGTGGTTCCTTGAATCATAACCAGCTGTGCTATTTCTGACTTACAGTACAAATTTTAAGTTCCACTCTGAGGTTCCTTAGTCCTTGTCACCCTGACAAGACACCAAAATCTTGTTTGTTCCAATTACAATGATGTCCGTCCATTGGCCTACAGGCTTGTTATATTTCTAGAAGTGGGTCTTGAAGGACAGGGAAGCTAGCTGGTTGAGGCTGCTGATAACAATGTGTACTAGTGTGTTTACAGGTCAGAATTAAAAGCGACTTCTCTGCGAATATTAAAGTCAAGAAGGAAGCAGCATTTACTTTAAGTAAGCCTACCCTTCCTCAGTGCTGTTCTGTGCTGTCTTAGCATTCCAAAAGCCCTTCAATACGTAACCACACCACACTTCTCCATGTGGCTGGGGGGTGATATGACTGTACAGCAGTCTGTGCCCTGAATAGGATTCCTTGTAGTTCCTAGCATGATGAAAGTCCCTTAGTAAAATGATTCTGCCCTTTTCCTGGTGAATTATGAGACATGGCTACTCAGCAGTCTGTGTACTGAATGGTATCTGTTGTAGCCTGTAACAGTATGAAAGACCCTACCTCTATAAATCTCCATACTACATTTTGGAGGTTATCATCTAAATCTTAGCTGAAGAAATATCAGGGAAGAGGCTGAGAATAACCTCATACTACTAACGTATAAAGCCTCCTACAAAATTTACAAGCCACAGCTCCTCCTGACCTTTCTAACCCTGCCCAAGAGGAAGTAGAAAACGTGTCTCATAATATCTTCTATCTCTATATAAATGACAGTCTGGAGCATTAATGAGATGCCCCCTCACAGCCTTGTACTTCATAATTGAGTTCTTGTCATATACCAATCACTAGATTAACTTTATGCTCTTCAGAATCTCTTTTTCTCAGAAGTGTGCAAAAGTTTTGTAGCCACTTTTTAACTACAAACAATAAAGCAAACATTTTCATTAGTAGTAGTATATCATGCTTTTTTCAAGTTAAATAGTGACATATATCCATTTCCATTTTGCAATTTCCCAAACACGTTGCTCATATTGTGAGACAATCCCAGCATAACTGTGTACATCCCTTCCACTATACCTTTTGTGAAGCATTCAAGAATACCAGAAAACTGTTCATAAAACAAACCACATATAAAAAGACTCAAGGCATTTTTTAATAATAGGCTAGATTCAGACTAAACCACCATTAGAAACAGAATTGTATAAGATATGACTTTTCACTTCATTAAACTTGTTACTCCAGATAGCTTAAAAGAATAAATTATCCGATTATACTTCTATATGCTGAGGTGCCACAAACACATATGTAACATAATTGGTTCATAAGTTCATAGGTGTGTACTAGGCTAAAGGCCCTGGAGCCTTTACAAGCCTAGCCCATAGAAGTGCCCTGGCATCGTGCCGCCCGACGTTAGTTCCCAGTGCCTCTATCAAGTAGATCCACTGGAGTGATCCCCGGGGTGAACTTTCTATTACCCATCCACTCATCAAGATTTCTCTAATGATGTGTCTCTAATGACACCAAATCAGCAAGACGATATCACTCAGATTAACTGCCATATAAACCAAATAAATAAAGAAAACTCACCTGAATTACACACCAAGACAGTATGGGAGATATATTTGGTAGCTCAAAAGCTGGTACCAACAAGACTGCAGTTTCAAGTCTGAGAAGTAAATCCCCATTCTCTTGTATTGTGGTGACCCAAAGTACATTTACTTAAGTGGAGCAAGGAACATAACCTCCTGAATGGAGACATTGGTGACTTTATCCTGTACTTAACATTTTGGGAAGTTTGTTCATATTTATAGTTTGAAGTGATAGCCATGCAGTTGCATGTCCAATCTTTGAGTTAATAAACCACTTCCCCGGTATGGTATACTTTATTCAAAAACAACATCCAATTCTCATGTGCATCATGCCCTGTACCAATTCTCATGTGCATCATGCCCTGTACCAAATCTAAAACCATAATGTTCATTGCATCTTCATCAAAAATGAGAACCTTTGGCAATTATTACAATCCCAAATGCATGCATTTTTGTTCATTTTAATACATTAATTTACAATATGAAGGAAGATAAATATGAGAAACAGGAAGTTACCACCACTCACTACTGTACTCTTTATGAACAGCTTATGAACATCAACTTAAGAAAATAGAGTCAATAACAAAATGGCTGCATTTCTACTAAAAATCAGCAAAAAAGATTTAAAAAAAAAATACAAGCAATAAAAGGCTCAGATATCAAACTTAGTGCAGGGAAGTATACATCAATCAGTGGCCACAAAATGCCTGTTAAATGAGAAACACAACTAAGCAACCTCATGTATAGACATCAGCTATCTAAGGTGAAAAAAACATAAAAAATAATTGCTAAGCTGGAACTACAGTGTTAAATGTTAAAAGTAAAGCACTAAGGCCAAGGGGATATATTAAAGTATACAATCTAACTAAGAAAACACTTACTCTTAGTATGTAAGAGTGCACACAAAAGTAATTGCAACCTTTAAAACTGAAAAAGTAAAAAAAGACTAGGCCCATGCACATTGTGTGCACTACCAGAATTTCACTGCATAAAAGGAAAAAAATGTAACAAAAGCGTTCAGTTTAAAATATAAAGTAGCATTTAATGTGGAGCCATCTAACATGATTAATGTATACATGAGCCACCTGAAGTATGTCCTTTATAACATTGTAAGTTAGTGCTAAAAGTTGTAAACAGTGTCTGATATTTCAAAAGACAACTGCAGACTTGTCTCGCACCTTGTATAACTTTCACAAAAAGAAAAAAGAAAACCACAAGAAAATAGTGGAAGCACTGAATCACACAAACTTTAATCCACTGGTTTAGCACTTTCAGCCCAAAAACTTAGGTCTTCATCAGAACAAGCATTTTAAAAAATTGTCACATTTTATAGGGTAATGAATACACTTTGAACCAATCAGATCTCGGTTGCCATTAAACCCAATGTAAAAAACAATTGCAAAATAATAAATGCATTTTGATAAAAAATGTGTCAATAAAAACAGTAAAACTATTTACGTTTATTGTAATAGGCCTTTCAAGTTCCCCATCTCTGTCTCCATTAAAATCCACTGGAACATGATCTATAACTGTAATAGATCATGTTCCAGTGGATTTTAATGGAGACAGAGATGGGGAACTTGATTTTAGGGAGTTTAAATGGCAGGTTCTTTTGAATGCATGTAGGGCACCAGGGCTCAACAATGGAGTCAGTTATAAAGCTGTGTTAAAAAGAAAGGCCTATTACAATAAATGTAAATAGTTTTATTGATTTAATTGACACATTTTTATCAAAATGCATTTATTATTTTGCAATAGTTTTTTACAGTGGGTTTAATGGCAACTGAGATCTGATTGGTTCAAAGTGTATTCATTACCCTATAAAATGGGACAAGTTTTTAAATGTTTGTTCTGATGAAGGCCTAAGTTTTTGGGCTGAAAGCGCTAAACTAGTGGATTAAAGTTTGTTTGTGTGATTCAGTGCTTCCACTATTTTCTTGTGGTTTCTTTTTTTTTTTTTTTTTTTTATTAGTGTCTGATATTTGTTTGTAAACACAACATATAAGCAAGTAATGTCAGCATTAATCATCCCATATCAGTCTTTTAGTAGTCTTTTAAACAGTTGGGCAGTTTTCTAAGATCTAGTATACTTTTTGTAGATCTATAAGAGTTCAGTTTCAGCTGCCCCAGTAGTTCACGGTTTTCTAAAAGATTAGGGATGTCTCCTGAAATTTAAAGTCAGTGTCCAGGATTCATGAAGCTTGCACCAGGCGCAGGTGCAGCGTAGGTGGTATAATGCCAAATATGGCCACCGAGTGATTCAGGTACGATCCAATTCCACGTGCATTACCAGTGTACGCCAGATCTGCGCAACTCTCGGCTCAAGTATGCTAATCACCCCATGCGCAGTACTGCAGCATGCAAATGAAGGTACATAGTGATTCATGAAGTGGCGCAGGCCTACAGAAATGTAAACCAAAAAAAACGGTTTACATTTTGCCAAAAAGAACATCGGAGCCATGAAAGCGGACCAGACTCATGTATTACAAAGTTAACATATGCCAATGGTTAAATATACAGCCAATGGCATAAGAAAAGATGCACAACACATAAAAAATAACATTTAATGTCATGGCCACAGTAACGCAAAGTACAACTGCAGGGCATGTGTGCACAAACGGGAACACAAGGAAAATATATACAAATGTCTTAAAATAGCAATGTAACACAAATCATGATTTCACCATAATATTCAATGGTATGCATGCTACACCACAACCAAGCTGCAAGGGTTGCTAAGGGCCTGTGACAGTGTTCAGCATGGTAACTATGAATTAGTAGTCAATGCCATGCAAATGAGGCAAGCAATAGTGAATTGCAAATGTTCTGCCGGCCTAAGGATGTACCATACGGTGCAGGGCTACAACACCGAGGAGTGGTCTAGAGGAATACATGACATCAGCAGTGGGGTGTGCCACCGCAGCTGTAAGCACATTGGAGCAATGCAAATCCGGGCTGCTCGTTGCTAAGCAAAGCCGCAGGACAGGGGCGTGGATGTAGGTATAGCTTTGCTTAGCTGAGAGCACACATGGTGCCCGAAAGCGCATGTGTACGTGGATGAAAACGTAGCCCGAAACCCGGTAAGTGGACGCATGCGCCGCGCACCACAGCTCAAAAAGGAAGTTTAGGGGAAGACAATAAGGAAATGCTGCAGTAGGGTAATTGGAGTACAACTGAGCAATTAACACCTATTAACTCACAGTGGGTCATTGACGGCAGCTAACAAGGCTGCTAGCAGCAACCTGCAGAACAGGATAGGGGAGGTGTTGGATTGCAAAGAAAAGAGAACTGTAACCGCAGAGCAAAGCAAACCTGCAGTAGATCGGCTACAGAACACATTTTGCAAGACAATCCTGGTTTGGGAAAGTACCAAACAAGAAAGCAGGCTGCTGGATGCATGCCAGACAATGGGAGGGGAATCGTTAAGAAATGTTAAGGCAAGGGCAAGAGGTAATCCACGGCAGCTAAATGTTATTCAACACCAAAGGCACCACAATAGCAGTACCTGTGGTAAAACACATAACATAGCCTGCAGCTCTGAATGTACATACACACCCTATGACATCATCAGTGTTCAAAGCACAATAGTATAAAGTGTGAAGGCACCTCACACACACTTGTGTATTCCCAAACACTGCACCATCTGTGTAAACAGACAGGGAACTTTTACAATGCACTTGTTGGGAGCTGCCATAGCTGTGATTCATCAGCATGTGTTGGAGACTGAAGGTGTTGTGGAGGATGATGCTGACAACCACCTCAGGCCCTGGAGGAGGAGAAGAGTGTTCAGACCAAGGGTAACCTACCAGGGACTACATGATCTGGAGATAGTAGAGCATTACAGGGTGGACAGGGACATCATACAGCAAATAGTTGAGCTGTGCCGGCCACGCCTGAGATCCAGAAATAACAGAGGGGAACCCATCCCAGTGGACATGAAGGTATATGTAAGCTTGAGAATACTAGCCACAGGTACCTTTCAAAGGCCAACTGGAGATATCATGGGGATCTCACAGGCATCAGCATCCAGGGTACTCCACCAGTTCCTGGATGCCATGTTACCACATGCCAGTGAGCATATATACTTCCCCTGAACTCAGGAGGAGTTACCCAGCAATATGCATCTCTTCCACCATGTGGCACACTACCCGGAGGTACTGGGTGCAATATACTGCACGCACATACATATCAAGTCACCACCCGGTAAGCATGGTAGGCGCTACATAAACCGCAAGGGATACCATGACTCCCACATCTGGCATGCCTCACAGCTGTAAAAGGTATTTGTCAGGGGGGACATCCCATATGGCCACCTTGTGGGGGATGCTGGCTATGCACTGGAGCCGTGGATGATGACTCCCATCAGAAATGCACACACACCCATGCAAGAATGCCATAATGAGGCACATGCACAAACCAGAATCATCATAGAGCATGTGTTTGGGATGCTGAAATCATGGTTCCGTTGCTTGGACATATCTAGTGGAGTCTTGCAGTACTCTCCAGGCATGTGTGCCCACATCTTTATAGCATCTGTCATGCTACGTAATATGATCCTGCAGAAACAGCTGCAGCAGGGACATAATGGTGAAGGCCCTCACAGCCCACCACAATTGCCAAGGCCATCACAGGCACAGAGGGATTCAGACCACGAACACCCTGTGCCAGCCCCAGTAGGCAGATGGAGGCATGCCCAATATGCCCACACCTTGGCAAAGAGGGAATGTATAGCACATACACTGACAGTGTATGCACCTATGGACTGACACACTTCTCCACCTACACACACAGTAAAACAGATGGCACACAACCACGACCACCTGTAAATTATAATGTATAGGTGGCCTACTGTGTGAATCCCACATAGGCAGCCCTCAACTATTGCACACACAACAGCTATTGGAACAAGGAAAGTCAACACCTGAACAGTAAACGAAGCTAACAGCATATGTTGATACTGTATGTATAGGTTCCTAGGTACATCGGTAGGTACATGCCCGATTGTCAGAGGCCATTCATCAGCCTAGGCAAAATGTGTCTGCTATCGCCACCCCATCGATTAACTAACTGTCCCTCTGTGGAGCAGAGTCAATTGCGGGATCCATGTGTGTAGCCACTGTTCCCCACCTACTCTGCATGGATTCCCCGGTGTGTTAATGAGGGCCTCCATATAATGTAATCAGGGATGTAGTGCCAAAGCATGGGGAGTACCCATGACAGGTATCTGCCACCCCAGCATTCTCCAGTTATGGTTGTGTCAAGGTGTAGCACATTACAGTGTGTATCTCACTGTGACATAGATTCCCAATGCTGGAGCACATCCATTAAACATCACTTGGACATACCATTAATAGGTATCATCCATATGTAAACTAACTGAGTTACACATTTGATTACAGTATGGAAGAACAGCCATAGTACAGTGCACATACAAAACACCATAACACTTGTACAAATCCCAGATGACCAAGTGGTAAAGCCACTGACTGTGTCAATGCATGTTCCCGGTTCCACGTTCTGCAAGGTCCGTTACGTAATCCCGATGGCACGAATAATGGATGTTGGATGCAGGTCATTAGAGCACATTTAAGCACATGTTAGCGGGTTTATGCGGCGGCAAGTGACGGTAAGCATCGTTTAAACATGACTACATGAATATGCGCAAAACAGGTCTAAGCTCTGCTGAATTCCGCGCAGATCATGGTCAAAGATGTCCAGAACAGGTGAAACCAGCATTATTCACCCTTGTACTAATAGTGCCTGCTCTGAGAGGTAAAACGACCACTGCCAGGAGAAGAACACGCAACCATGTACACAATCACCTACCACTAAGCTACCTGAGATGTACCAACGGCAGGTGTGTATTGTGACAGGTTAAAACACAAAAGGGCAGAGTTCAGGAAACAGTATACACCACCATGTACCCAATGAAAGGTGTGTTCTCTCTCTCTCTCTCTCCCTGTCTATATATATATATATATATATATATATATATATATATATATATATATATATATATATATATAATAGGGATAGAAAGGGTGATAGAGAGATGTATGTCGATATATACGGATATACATATATCTGCAAATATATAGACAGGTTAACGACTTGTACACAACCATGGAGGTACAAATAAATAGGATACTGCCAACTACCGAATGCTTTACATACCAACACATGTAATCACGAGGCTTAGAGACCGAAAGACCACAGTACCGGAACACTATAACCACGAGTAATATTATCACAATGTTAAGGGACATTTAGTTATTGCTGCTGTTGCTGCGGTCTAGGTAGGTACTGTGTTTAAGTGTGGTTCCGATTGCTGTAGTGTGTGTAAGTGCGTGTTGAGAGTGCGGTGTGTGTTTCCATGGGACTGTAATGTGTGTGTGTGTGTGTGTGTGTGTGTGTGTGTGTGTGTGTGTGTGTGTGTGTGTGTGTGTGTGTTTGCATCGTGTGTCTGTTCGTGCTAACTCGGAGGTAGATTATTACAGTAGTTGTGGTCATAGCCGGCCTTATACGGTTACCACCTGTCCCACTTTGAGAGGGACAGTCCCTCTTTGGGCAGTTGTGCCCTGACAAAAAATATTAAAAAGGGCAAATGTACCGAGATTGTAGGACATAATTATGTCCCATATATTATGTAATAGTTGCATTAAATAGTTATTCTTGTATCTAAAATACATAAATGTTACAAGAAACATAATAAGCAACTAAAGTGCTACAAGAATAAGGTTTTATTTAGGACAAAAGTAAGTTCTACCTTTGTACTGACAGTGGGTATGTGTCAGTCTCTAAACCCCAATATGTGTCCTGCAAATGTCCCACTATGGCCATTTGAAAAGGTGGCAATCCAAGCCAAAGAGTTTTAGTCACCAACACAACTGCAATGAGTGCAAATATCTGTGACAGAAATACACGAGACAGCTTTCATGTAGCAACATTTCATTACATATCGATGTATTTCGGAGGGATTGAAGGATCAACATCACCTGCATGCTATATAGGAACCAATTAACAATGGCTTAATGAATGAGACTGCAATAACCATAGTATTAGTCTACTAAATGACAGGACTTCAATTAGGGAAGGAGCCCCCACACACATATGGAATATGTATAAATGCAGTCCCCACAAACCTTTATCTGCTATGTACACCCACCTACATCTCCCCCACACCTGAAACAATTGCAATACAGACTGTAATAACATCACAAACATCCACTCACTCAATGTCATCTGCAGAAGTGTTAACATACCTTGTGAGAGACACACTTGTAATAGCGCCATGTGAAATCGTTGCTGTTGTACAATGGAACAGACGCCGATGTTACAGGTTTTGTTTGCAATAGTCTCGTATCAGATGGTTGAGATAACAGCTACACTCACATGTAGAACTACATACTCTAGCCATCACATACAATCCACAGGGGACATGAATTCAAAATATCTGTGTCTCTCCATATAGCAGTTGCAATTCATCACAATAAAACACATCCAGACCGTCTCCCTCAAAGGTAGGGCAAAAGGACAATGCTCAAGTGGAGTATTCAATTATACCCCACTGTTGCCGTGTAATTGTCCAATGGAGTAGCTGCACAGCTGATGTGCATGTAATAATTTACTCCGGAACACCAATTGGTGGCAGATACCACATGTTACAGGTATCTACGTATAAAATGATGGCTTGCCATACATTCAAACCGTATGCTCATACCATAGAACCATTTAAACAGGAAAGGAGTAACACAGATATTATCATAAACTCAGACCACTAAGAAGGTATGTAGAACACTCAGTATGTTAGTGTATGTAGTGCCTGTTCTGTATTAATGAAAGTGTATGCAATGCATACAGTGGGAAAAGGTATTATGTAGTGATGTCTTGTTGAGCATAGTAACGCTTGTAGAAATTGTGTGTACTGCTGTGGGCCACAAGGTAAACACCTCATACACCACAAGGGATGCTACATAAGGGCTTTAAACAACAATTCCACTCCAGCTGCTGTTGGTGGTAGAGTTTGTCCAACAAGTACGTGCCATAACAGGGGATAGTATATGTTGATTTACTGTAACAGTAGGCATATGTATGGGTGTATAACGAGAATAACATGCCTAAGGTGGTCTTGCTGTGCAATTATGCTTTGCATTATGGGATATGGTTTCAAAAATGTGAAATTTACAGTATTGTAGGTAGATATGTCAAATATTTTACATAGCATTACTGTTATATTATGCAAACATAAGGTATGTCTATTGGAATGTACAATACACAATAACAGGATACATATGGCTTGTAGTCACCAGACAGTGTAACAGCATGATAGCTAATTGAAATGGAAGAGCTACTCAATTATCCATGCACAAAGGACATGTAATGACTTCATAGGTTCATAGTTAGGTACTATGCTGTCTGGCCAAGTCAATTTGTAAGCTCAAATACAGTGTTTTCACTGGTGGCACCTCCCTAGGTTAGTGTCCTGTGCCTGTGAACAGCAGAGCCATTTGTTTCCTGCACCTGTGTGCAGTACAGCCACTGCAGTGATCCCTGGAGTACATGTCTGTTCCCCATCCACCCATCGAGGTATCTCATGAAGAGTGCTAGTGAGGCTCCCTGCGTGATGTACATGGGAATCATGTTCCAAAGCATGGTGAGTGTCCGTTTCAGGAATGTATCCCTCCAGCACGTGCTACTCATCGTTGCGTTTGGGTACATTTCCCAGAGCATGTTGCTCTCAGTGGCATTTGTTTATGTTGCTTATGTGGAGCATATCCATCAATATTGTTGTGGACATGGGCCTTGTATGTTCAGCAGAGGTCACCTCTGAGTATGCAGTATGTAAATGAGTACAGTTGGGGTTTCTGTAGTTGTGCTGCATACGTCATCATTCGGAGGTGAGTAATCCTGTTGGTGTGTTAATGTTGTGGTACTTAAAGCCGTTTGCTGTTCCATAAGGTACACCCCAAATGGGGTGTTGTACCCTTGAACGTGTTTCATAAGTCAGGAGTATAGAGGTACAATGACAGCCTTTGTTCTGGCTACAAACCCATTACAGATTAGGGTGGCCATGTAGATGGATATCTACGCCACCTTGGCAATATGGCTATCAAAGGAGTGGGTGCTATCTACGTGTGTACTAAGATCCCTTATAATGTCTTATGTATGTAGGGGACTACCACCTATGTGATAGCCAGTGGGGGATTGTTGTAATCCAAAGGGGATGTCTATGCACCTTGTGGCATGCCGCTTGAGGCCATGTTATCGACACCAGGTATCCGTCACAGTGACATTCTTATGGAAGGTGTGTATATTAGCTGGTGAATCAATCATGGCCCCTAGTTTGCAGTCGTCTGGAAACCTATTCAGGGAAAGTCCTTTTGTGCTAGACTGTACCTCAGGGAAGCATATACCGAACATGAGGGGCCCTATGACCGAGGACTGGGGTATGCCAATTGTAACTGATGTACAGTAGGAACTACGGTATGCCACCCTCACTGCATATGTCCTGTCCGTGAGCCACTTTGCATAACATCTTGAGATGTATGGGTCGCTGTGCAGGTGGATGTGTATATTGACAATACCAGAATGGTGAACGGTGTTGAAAGCCAATGAGAGGACAAGGTAGGCTGTGTGGACCTCCTTACCATCATCTACTACCTTGGTAACTGTCTCAAAGGACTCCACCAGATGTAGGAGCCATAGTCTGGCCCTAACAAATCCAACCTGGGTGGTATCAAAGGTTTGGAGGCCACCCATGTCTCTGTGAATGACTTCCATGATGATGTTCTCCATAGCCTTGCAGAACAGTCATATAGGGCAATAGTTCCTCTGGTCCATTGTGGCACCACCTTTGTGGAGTGTGATAACTCTTGCTGTGTGCCATTCAGGGTCCACAATGCCTGATACAAGGTTATTAGTGAATTTGGTGCCCAAGTGGGGAGCCATGTCATTCTGAGGTTTGTGTAAATCATAGCCTGGGATGTTGGACGGTCACATGGAGTTTGTGTTCCAGGCTTTAGAGAGAGCAGGTTTGAACTATGTAGTTGTGACCACAGGGACTCTGCATTGTTCTTGTATAGATTTGGGCCCTTTAGGGTGTGAGAGGGGTGTAAAGTTAGCATTGAACCTATCTGCCAGGATGTTGCCAATATCAGTCGATTCTGTAATGTTCCTGCCTAACCGTTGTATGTCAGAGCAGATGTGGGTATTGCCATCGAGAGTAGTGACATACCTCCATAATGCTTAGTGGTAGTCCTTGGAATGTGTTGCAGTAATGTTTACATAGCTAGCTTCGGAGGATGTGATAAGGGATCCCAGATTCCTACTGAGGCTGACCAGGGAGCTACCCCACCCATGGGAGTGTACCCTACTTTGCAACAGTCTCCTCCTTCTGTCATACATTATGCCCATGGCAATGGATCCCCAGAGTGGCATCCGTTATCTGGTGGGTACCGTCATGGCTCTGTTTGGGATAGCATGATCCATGCAGTCGTGTAAGTGCTAATGAAGTGCAGTTGTGAATGTTTCAGCATTTGTAACTATATTGTCCATCTGCATGGGTGTCATGGCGTTTACTACTGCTGTCATACGAAGCCTGAAGTTGGCTTTGTAGAAATATTGTACTGTGTTTTCCGTGAAGGGTGTGGTGCCGGGATGTGGATAACAAGGGTGATTAGCATACGTTCGGAACTGACCAACGAAGGGATAACCCCAGGTGTGGAACACCAGTCACACATGTTGGTATTGTCCAGGTCTAGGATATTGTTGGCCTTGGTGGTGGTGTGTATAGGTTGATCCAGCCGATTGGAGGTTATGAATCCCTGAAAGTGTTGGCCTAATGTGTCGGTACATGATTAGGTATCACAGTTAAGTGTGGGGTAGTGTCAGTCTCACATCAGTAGTTCCTGTTTGAACCCTACTTTCCAGTACACCAAGAAATGAGGGCCGTTAACCATGGGGTATGGTGTGGAATCTGTAGCAAGCTACAATTTGTATAGCAGTTCTGGCCACAGTTAGTTGCACTGGGATTACTTCTGATGCATTGTGCTAAGCAACCAGCATGGAGGTGTGTACATCCTTGTGAAATATGGACACACCTCCACCGTGGGTGTTCCGGTCCTGGTTATATGACTGAAAGGTGTGGTCTGCGTAATAGCCTGTCAGTGCAGGGGTGCTCTCCACAGCCTAGAAGCAGGTCACAGTCACTGCAGCGATATCGAAGTGGTCCATTATAAGGAGTGCCTTGGCTGAGTGCGTTTGAGATGAAGATGTCAAGCATTGAGTAACATTACCCTCAGGTTTTGCTTGCCTGTACCTGTTCTGGTGGTGAATATGTTATTTGAAATGTGTCTAAAACAGGCAATATAGGAGCAGCAAGAGCCTTAGATGTTATCCATAATCCCAGGGCTGACAGGTGCAGGTCATCTGTGCTAAAACATTGTGGTTTGTCGACCATGTCATTCAAAGCAGACAGATACTGGATACCCTTGGAATGACACCAGAAGCATAGGCAACTGTTGAAGTGAATAATTCTGTCGTTGTACTGTGTTATCAGTCTGGACTAATGCAGAATGCTTCTCAGGGCTTGAGCGATAACTGCCTGGGCTACAAGATCGGAGAGCTATTGCATATCCCTGTACATGTAGTCCAGGAAATTACATCTCAGGGCATTCACACTAACGTGTAGAATGACAGTTATATTGTACCTGTTGAGGAGTGACCTGAGTGCATAGGTTATGTTGTGGATCCTTTTACCCGACAGCCAGATGAAAGTGACTATCGCCTTGTGTAGCCTACTGATTGGGACATCAGTGTGATCGCCTACAGAGTCATCTTTGACTAGTGCGTTGGGTATGTTATAACACCCTATTGGCTGTAGTTGATGGGCACACATGAGTCTGTGGGCTATAAGTAATTGGTGTTGTGTTTGGTGATGGAGGCTGCCTCTGTTGCCTACACAGAGTAGTATGGAGAGGCTCTGCAAATGTTGTAGTCTTACTATGTGTGGCCTGTGGTGGTGGAGATCTAGTGAGACTATGTGATGAGTGGGGTGTGCTGCAAATGTTTAACATCCCCACATGATTGTCAGGTTAAGTCTGGGTTGGAGAGAGCATTACCTCCAGCATGGCTACATATGTGCATCTCCCACAGGCTGTAGTGTTGTATGTTAGGAGGTGAGCATTGACTGTGTACATGAGACAATTGCTATATTGCCTCATGTTGCCCATATTTATCATATAGACAGGCAATAACACTGGTAATTGACACTTGGACATGCCTGTATATTCAACCATTTCTCACAAGATATGTGAGGTAAGTGTACAACAGCTGTTGTACTGTAAGCATGCTGGAAATGTAAGGACAAACAGTGTTTACCTGTAGGTAATGAGTAGGATTGAGTGCTATAGTAATTAGTAGTTCATGAAGTGCTTACATGTTCTGAACAAGTGCTGAGCATGAATAAGCAATACAGATAGGGTGTTGGATAACATAAACTCACTGCCCCCCCAACAGGTACACAATCACATATCCATGAACACTACAGAGCCCCTGTAACCATAACTATGATGGTACAAGGTGCACTCAGGATGCATGTGACCTGTTCAAATCCCTGGTCATATAATACACATATGGCAAAACAGTTTGCTCTACACATACACTTCCATGTAAAACATAGGTTCATGTCAGTCTGTGAAAACACTGAATGGATCACACCAACAGTTATCACAACCCACAAAGTGGAGACGCCACACATAATGGGAGGCACTGCACTATTACCCTGCTGAGTATGGTCTGAAAGTCTATGAACCTTAATCAAGGTAGATGTTGTCAGCAGTACAGATGTAGATGACAGTACGGATGAATTCACACTGCATATCATACTTGTGACAGGTCATAGGACATCATCACCCATACTGTGTTTCACCTACACTCAGTATACTTCATGTACCTTTGTATGTCACAGGAGTGTTCTACCAGTGGCCTGTTCACAGAAGCAACACTACAAAAGGTGTCTGAGTGACATGTGCATATCACACCAGTGGCAGCTACAGTAAAACTAGGTTAATGTTTTGCACTCCCCCGTCATTGTAGCCCATACCACACAGACAAATGGGAGGCATCTGCATATGTGAGTATGTGAATGGCCATGACCTAGGAGCAATAGCTGACTCAGTGTTGTGGACAACATACAGAATGGGCTTTGTGGGTGAGGTGCGTGACATATGTGCACAATCTGACAGCTGCTTATTGCATTGTCACTGCTATGTTAATAACCCTGTACCCATTAACTACCACCTAGGCAGCGGTCAACATTATGGACACTGTGTGTAAGGGATGGTGCTGTGCAGTTTACCTCCCTGAGCTAGTGACATCACCAGGCCTATTAGGTAATCATAAGAGGCAACGCAAGTCATGACAGGGTGCCATCCATGAGCATGGAGATCATTGGACAGCCATACTCAGCACTGAAGTGACCAATATCGGATCACATATCACCTTTAAGGGGTATTGGCCATGCTTGGATGGGCAACACCAGCCTTCACAATCCTCATCTCCACTATGCAGCATGCTGCCTACCCTGCATAAAGACATGTGCAACACTGTGATGTTGGACATGCTACATGTACATATCCTGATCTGAAAGACATACGTCATGGACAGCCACCTTCCTAGTACAAGGGTTGCCACATGCTGGACAGATCCCTGTGCCATACATGTTACATACTCCTGCCATACCATGCAACCCTGTCCAGCAATGCTGCACATCATCTCTGTCATACATGGTGCGATGACCGCATGGTAGATGTATCATTAACTGTCTGGATCAGTAATGTGGCACTGATTCACCTGTTGGCGGGAACATGGCTGTCGGATACAGCTAGAAAACCTTACATCCTATGCCCATACATGGCCCAGGGCATACACACTACTACATGATCTTGGCCGTACATGCTATAGTTGATAACCATCCCTGTGAATACCATCCAGCTAGCCATTGTCCCATGTGTATCACATGTGCAACACAGGCAATACGTGGCAGGATGTTGAACTGCTGTACAGTGCCGTGTAGATGTATATGGCAAAACACATGCATGTAAAGGTTTCCATGTGCATGTCTGCATTGTCACTGCCCATGTCCGTTAAGGCAGTGTATGTGATGATATGTGACATACACACAGCATCAAGGTCAACAGCATTAATGTGCACACATCCAGGCATGTGCTGATAGGTAAGAACACCAGTACAGGCAAACAGACATGCCCACATCAAGACAGCATTCACATGGGGTATGAGCAATGTAATGAGGTGACACACATATATGGCGATAATATCCAGTCCCCATCGGGTGTTACATGTGTGTGAAACAAACATGTCAATCATGTCAGTGTCATGATGATTTGCAAAGACAACTGTTCATAAGTACTAAATGTAATACACATATATGTGCAGCTGTATCTTGTGCATCTCTGAGATGCTGTGACCTGTCTCCATCATTATGTCTTCCAGATAATGCCTTGATCACAGCTGCTGGCATATAGCCGCTTGGAGGATGATGCCCTCATACCATACCTCCAGGATAACTATGAAGTACCGTTCAGCCATGTGCCACAGCATGCCCAGCAGCGTGATGACCTGTGGCAGGAACTTTGCAGGAGGGTTAATGATGTAGGTGGCCATAACCGCACCTACCAGCAGGTGCGCAGACACTGCATGGACCTGATCCGACATGCAAAACAGTGTGCCAATGCAATCGCCAGGGAACAAGGTAGAACAGGT
This sequence comes from Protopterus annectens, assembly GCF_019279795.1. Lineage (NCBI taxonomy): Eukaryota > Metazoa > Chordata > Ceratodontiformes > Protopteridae > Protopterus > Protopterus annectens. The sequence goes on from NC_056727.1 coordinate 875,645,983, forward strand.
GGTGAGCCACCCACCCAGCCACCACTCACACCTACCGAGTAGCTACTGGCCAGCCTGGGGACCCCATCAGAACAGCATCCACAAACTCTAGCTGCCATCGTGGAGGTGCATGTCTCCCAACCACCGAGCCTGGAGTTGCCTGGTAAGTCACTACTCCACATATAAATATTATATCCCATTTAGTCGCATGTGTCACTGTACAATATGTAATGTAATATCACATGCAAGGTATATTTACACACATGCCGCATACTATAGTATGCTACCCTGTGTATGCACACATGTGCATACTCCATAGTATATGCTATTGTACTGGTGAATGTGTTAACATGCACAGTGCAGCCTGTAGCTGTCATACAGTCATGGATAATGATCAAACTGCTGTGTCACCCCTATACAGGTACCGCTGACGTGCCAGAGAGACAGCAGGCCATTGCAGGTGAGACAGTTATCAGTATCAGGCATGTGAATGCACAGATCTATTTGCCATGTGGCCAGTTAACGCATGTATACATAATGTATGGTCCAGTCACTATATACAGGTCGCATCTTTCATCAATCACACTGGCTATCCATGTGCAATATATACAAACCAAATGAAACACCAACATGAAACCACAGTAACTGTCATTGCTAGATGTGTGGACAGCTGTGCATACAATGGTGGAGGCGTTGTTCGATGTAGGAATATGTACTATACATCAGAACAACACATGTGGGGTACGCAAACAGTACTACACAGTGAGCTGGGATATGGGCAGCCCACATGATTCACCATTGTGGAATGTGTCCCTGCAATGAGTGCAGACATTGTGATGTGCCATCTGACATGTCCCAGACATGTAGTGGTCCGGCTGCAACATTGTCTCACTATCTTATAAAATATACCCCACATATCAAACATACAACCCTTTGTCTGCATAACCCTGTGGACACTGGAGTATCTGACATCTATGGGTGTATGTCATATGGGACAACACAGACATGTGAGATAGATGGCCATCACACACATCTGGCCAACACATGTTCACACATGGCCATGGAGGATGGCCAGAGACATGTAGTAACACACAGTAGATGTGATGTGTATGTGTGTACACCCTGTTGCACATTGTCTACACATGGTCCAAATATAGCCTTTGTTGAATGGTTATATAGTAGATGTGGAACACTGGACATCCTAACAGCCTGTGCACAGCTTGTGGAGGTGTCACTTAATTCGACCACATAAGATGTGTTGAACATCATGACTGTGTCACAGCATGAAAGTAGTCCCCTGTACAGCTTCCACATACATACACAGACACCACATCAGGCCAGAGATACCATACATTTCCCTTGCTGCTGTTGGACATCACTGTCAGCCATGCACCTCGTGTGTGTGGTACATAAATGTCATGTGGGACATGGTGTTTTGACCAGTCTGCCATGTGTGGACATGGTTGCCAGGTAGCTATGAAATGTTAGCAGTTGTGCAGGGGTGTCATCCGTATATCTTCCAGTGACCTGTCACACATGACACAGAATGGTTTAGTGTGTATACACCTCAGCGACGTGGGTCACAATCCACAGTATTTATGTATTGTGTATGCACGCAGTCATGGCTATGCACTATATGTGTATTCCACACTGTATAGCAATAGAGACACCTCATGATTCCATGCAATGGCACTGTGTCTGTTCTTCACACTGTATAGCACTATAGATGCCTCATACTACCCTTCAATGGTCATGCACATCTGCTAAACGTGCATTCTATCTGTAAGGCATACAGACAACACTGCAATGTGACACCATTACACCGCTGTACAAGTGTCAGGACACCATTGTGTCAAACATGTATGCATGTCACTGCACACATCAGCAGATTACATGGCATACTACATGTTAATGTCAAGGGCATATGCCTCACATCAGGCATGTGTACTGTTAACCTGTGCTGGTCCACATGATGTATCACAGGGATGCATGCTTACTACCATGATTGTGTGAAATGCATGGCTTCTGCTATGACACATGCTTGCTGTTGTGTGCAACCCAGGGATGTATGCTAACTAACACTATTAATGTCTGAGCTGCATGCCGTCTGCTGTATCACATGCATGCTGCATGCCTTCTGTCATATCACATGCATGGTTGTCTGTGTGTGTCTGTGTGTGTGGGTCTGTGTGTGTGTCTGCATGTGTGTGTGTCTGTTTGTGTGTCTGTGTGTGTGTCTGTGTGTGTGTGTGTCTGTGGGTGTGTGTGTCTGTGTGTGTGTGTGTCTGTGTGTGTATCTGTGTGTGTGTGTGTCTATGTGTGTGTCTGTCTGTGTGTGTCTGTGTGGTGTGTGTCTGTGTGTTGTGTGTCTATCTCTATTGTAATGTAGAGTCTTTGTTTGCCTTCGCAGGTGATGTAGGTGCGTTGCCCTCCTGTGGTCCATCTGATGTTAGTGTCCCCACAGACTCTAGCAGTGATGAACATATGCTTGAGGTACAGGCAGGGTTGTCAGGGGCTGAATCTGTGCCATTGGTTACCATTCCATCTATATCCCCCTCTTCCCCGCACACAGTTCGCATGCCAACACATACCCCATCACCAGTGGCCATAGAGGAAGGACAGTTACCATGTGTTAGCTTGGAACAGGAATGTGTGGTGGCTACAGACGGTCTGTCTTCACACCATGGTGTCAGTGAAATGACTGCAAATGTGCCACACAGGCATGTGGCCAGTGCTGCTCATAGGAGGACCTCTGGCTGACATGCACCTGCATGAGAGATCGCAGCAGCTGGTGTCACCAGACACATGTTTCAGACTGTAATGGCAGCACAGGCACGTGCTGAATGGCAGAACAGAGAAGGGCGGAGGCTTCAGAGGGCTGCTATCCGTTCTTTAAATGAAAACATCCGGGCATTGGCAAATGCTCAACAGCAGATTGCTGACATTTTGGACAGGCGATTGGGTGACATGGTTGGAATCCTTGACCGTGGCATGGCAATCCGCTAGTGTGAGCTGTCTGTGCTGGAACATCTGGTAGGAGTGAGGCATAGGCCATGTGGACGTAGGCCAGCTACACCACCTGGTGCAGATCTACACGAATGAGCTACCTCACATGCCCGCTCACATAGTGCCAGTAGCAGCAGCAGTGCAGCTGGTGCTGCGCTGTCCACACCAGGACACAGCAGGCCATGTGGACGTGGCCCTGGATGATCCCAGTGAGGACACGGTTCCAGTGGACATGTGTCATCAAACAGTACCCAATCTGTACCTCTGTCTGGTAGTACCCATGCACCCCCTGGCAGGCACAGGTCACATGGCCGTGGCCGGACACAGTGAGCTGTAAATCCTGGTCTGTACAATCTGGAGCTGTCAATAATATCCCTGTGTAGGCCAGATACATGGCAGAACTGTGTGCACACATACACGCACACACCAGAAACATCTGTAGGGCACATCAACACCCACATGCATAACAACCACACATGTCCAATTAGATCACAGGCCCTAACCCACACACATGATGTCATCCACTGGTGCAGCCTAGGCCCCTGGCAAACATTATCACCCTGTGTATATGATGATGCCTGTGCCACATCCCTGTCATCCACACCATCGGTGCAGGGACATGCTCATATGGTCTGATGGATAGGGTGAACAGAATAGTGAGATAAGTGTATATTACAATTGTTGTGTACTGTTGACACGCAGCAGACATACCATGTAGTACAGGTTTAGAATGCATTGTTTTATGTTCACAGTATGTATCTTGGTAACAACAGTAACAGCATGTTGGTAATGATGCCCTGCGTCCCTCCTTAAGGTCTGATTGCATGCGCCATTACGTAACAGTGTTTGCAGTTAGAATGCATCGTTTTATGTTCACAGTATGTGTCTTGGTAACAACAGTAACAGCATGTTGGTAATGATGCCCTGCTTCCCTCCTTAAGGTCTAATTGCATGTGCCATTAAGTACCAGTGTTTGCAGTTTCACATGTGTAAATGCGGAGTACTCACAGGCATGGATGGCAATACCAGCATGCTATACGTAGCCTCAACCTCACTGTTAGAAAGGCTGACATTCCAAAGATCTCTACACATCTGGACTACATGAAAAGAGACATAGAGGAGCTCTCTGACCATGTAGCCTAGGCTGGTATGACCCTGACCTTGAGTAGCATCTTGCCCTCACCAAGAATGATGCCACAGTATAAAGACAAAATGATCAGTTTCAACAATTGGCTAAAGTATTGGTGTCATTCAAAGGGGATCCAGTGTCTGTCAGCCTGGGATGACATGCTCGACAAGCCACGTTGCTTCGCTAGGGACGGCTTGCACCTGTCACCCTTAGGCTTTTGTATACTGGCCAAGGCTCTTGCCACCCCCATAGTGCCTTTTTTAGGCAAGGCTCAAAGGACAAACTCACCTCCAAAGACAACCCAAGGATAAAAAAACTAAAGGTAATGCTACTCAATGCCAGAAGTCTAAACCTCAAGATGCACGCACTCAAGGCTCTCCTCAGTATATGGAGGAAATTGATGTCTGTGCAGTAACAGAAACCTGGTTCAAGGCTCCTGACAGCACCCCAGCACTACCAGGTTATAACTCATACCATGCATTTCGGCCCCAAAACTCGGACTGAAGCACAAAAGGAGGGGGAGTATCTATATTCATCAAATACTTACACCTCCAGGTTAGTGGCACTGCACAAAACATCGAAAACCATCCATGTGCAACTAACAGCGGGCAAAACTGCCTTTCAGTTTGTAGCCTGCTACAGAACACCGTCCCTATTACAGGAACCCCACTTGGCATTCCTGAGAACACTGGAGAATATGAAGGTCTCTCCAATCACTATGTTATTGGGTAACTTCAACTACCCAAGCATTGACTGGGAAAACTACTCAAGCCCAACACCCTTGTCCAACGGTTCCTTGAATTTATAAACTCTAACGTAATGGAACAACTGGTCACCACTCCCAAAAGAGGAAACAACATATTGGACCTGGTCAACAGCAACATGGGGACTCTATGTTCCACACCAGAGGTAAACCCCTCATTGGTAAGATCAGACCATAAACAAATTTCCCTGGACATCCATATCCCGTCCCCACCCCCAGCCAAGGAAATCATTGTAAAGAATTTCTCAAAAGCTAACTTTGCACTTCTCAAGACTGAGGTGGAATCCTTCAAAGCCCCTGGGCCAGAGGATAATACAGCCCAATCCGCAGAATCCTTACAAATGCATTCTATGAGTACCTGCAGGAATGCATGGATCATGGTATGCCAAATAAAACCAAGACTCACTCCTCCAAAAACAGGAGACCGGTCTGGTGGACCCCGGCCATAAATAAGCTATACAACAGAAGGAGGAAGCTACTACATTACAGAGCAAAATCCCAAAAAGGGAAGGCATCTCTGATCAGTATTAGCAAGAAACTTTGATCCCTCATAAAATCATCAAAGGCCAGCTTTGAAAGAAAAATTGCCCTAGACACTAAAGATAATCACAAGGCCTTCTTTAGTTATGTCAGGAACATGGGCAGAAACTCCCAGATATGCTCTGAATTGTTGCATAACGGTACAAAATATACTGAACCTACAGACATAGCCAACATCCTGGCAGACAGATTCAGCGCAAACTTCTCCCCCCCTTCCCCCCCAAAGGAGCAAATGCCTATCCCAACTGAATGTAACCTCCCTGACATCGCAGATGCACAGGTGAAAGCTGCCCTCTCCAAAGCAAAAAACACAGCATCTATGGGACTGGACGGTGTCCCAGGTTGTGTCTTACATGAGCTCCAAGAAGAACTGAACCCTCATATTAAGTCACTGTTCAAACTTAGCCTTACTACAGGATATGTACCCAAAGAATGGCATACAGCTACAGTGGTCCCACTCCACAAAGATGGTGCCACAACGGACCCCGGAAACTATCGCCCCATAAGCCTGACTAGTCTGGTCTGTAAAGCTATGGAGCGTATTATCATGGAACTCATAAACAAAGACATTGGGAGTCTCCAGACACTGGACCCTACCCAATTCAGCTTTGTTAAGGGCAGATCTTGCCTCTTAAACCTAGTTGAGTTCTTTGAAACAGTTACCAAAGCCATAGATGAGGGCAAGGTAGTCCACACAGCCTACCTGGACCTCGCAAAAGCCTTCGACACAATACCCCACTCGGGCATCATAAATAAGCTTACCAGCTTAAATATTAACCCCTATATCACAAGATGGTTTGCAAACTTGCTCAGAGATAGAACCCACATGGTCAGAAATGCAGGTGCCATGTCCGAATCCACACCAGTTACAAGTGGCATCCCACAGGGCTCAGTTCTGTGACCTCTCTTGTTCGGTATATACTTCTCTGAGGTTCAGGCTAACACAGGGGGATTATGGCTGACAAAGTTCACAGATGACTGCAAACTGGGGGCCATAATCGAATCTTCAGCTGACACAAGCATCCTCCAAAAGGGTCTCACAGAGACGGATGCTTGGTGCCAGAGCTACGGCCTCAAGCTAAATGCTAAAAAGTGCATAGTCATCCCCTTTGGGAAAAACAAGGTGCCCACAAATTACCACATAGGTGGTAATCCATTAAGTACAGAAGAAGTAATTAGAGATTTGGGGACCAACGTAGATGGTAATCTCTCCTTTGATAATCACGTTGCCAAAGTGGTTAGAAAGACCTTCTATATAGCCCACCTTATCACAAAAGGGTTCACATCTAGATCAAGAGAGGTCATTGTGCCCCTCTACTCGTCACTCATCAGGCCCATAATTGAATACAATGCCCCTTTTGGGATGTACCTTACCCAACACCTGCAGCAACTGGAGAGACCCCAAAAGTACCTCACCAAGAGGATCATGGGCTACAAACAGATGTCCTATGCAGCTCAACTAAAGAAACTCCAGCTCTACTCAGTTGCTTACCGCCTACTCAGAGGCGATCTATTCCTGATGTACAAAGCCATGTCAAACCCAGAATTAATGGACATGCTCCACCTCAAAAAATCCAAGTCCCTTAGAGCTACACGCTCCAGGGACCTAAACCTCAGCACAAAAATAAATAGGACATGCTGGAGGGACAGATTCATTTCCCAGAGTCTCCCCTCACTCTGGAATAGAATCCCAATTCATGTTAGACATAGCCCCTCGCTGATCCCCTTCAAGTGAAATCTGGACGCGTGGATGGGAAATCGCAAATTCACCCCTGGGATCTCTTCTGTGTCCCTGCTAGACAGAGGCACAGTAAACTAATCTTAAAAGGGTACCTACTTTACAGAGGCACAGTAGGCTAATCTAATAGGGAGGCGGAAGCCAAATACACTCTGGCTAGGCTTATAAATGCCCTAGGGCAGATAGCCTAGTATCTACCTATGAACCTATGAACCTATCTACTGATCCAGGAGCATGTGAGCTGTGTACTAGGCTACAGTGGCTAGAGACGTGACATCCATACCGGGTGACATCACAGGTACAGCTACATGGTGCAGGGGGTTTACACAGCGGTCTAGCTGATGTCAAGGGTAGGGGCTAGTTGATAGCATGAGGCCTCACTGTGTAGCAGTAATACACTTTCACATTACAGGATGAGAACACACACAGGCATACACAGACACACACAGTAACACACCCACACTCACGGGGTCAACAACACTATAACACACACTTGATAGTGTTGAGGTGAGGACTCCTGCCTATGTGGTAATCACCATTACAGTACTGTTCACCCACATGATGCGACACAGAGAATGAACATGTACAGGTAGTCAGTAATGCCTAAGACTGATGGCATCAACAGGGTAGAAGATTGCATCACCTTGAGGGGTTAGGGGCCCTATCTGTTCTTAATGGTAGCATACATCCTCACTCCATGCACCAGACAGCCATACATGCATATACACACACACTGGAGTCCACAAATGTCATGCACATACAGATAGCTAACATGTGTGTGATACACACACCACCCCTGCCTATGTATTGCTTTCTACACTGCAGTATGTACAGATCTCTACAACAGTGTACAGGGGTGTGTAACAATTGGGATGTATTCCCCACCATACGTGGCATATATGGTCACATAAGCAAACACACATGGCAGTACTGTGAATCAAACACCTGCTATCTTATGATACGTCTGACAGACATGCAGCAGTATTGCCTGCATTACAATGTGTACCGACACTACCTTCGGCAATTGTGCTGCTATATGCACACAGGAGGACTTAAGTGTTACAGGTGTCAAGTGATTTGCAGTCTGTGACACCCTGACCGCTGTGTAGGTTGTATGTCTTCACCTTCAATTAACAGAAACATAGCTTACTGTTTGCACATGTTATGGTAGGATGGCTTGTGACACACCTGTGAGCTGTCTTCAACAAACTTCCATCTGTAAAGGTGGCCCACCACTTTATGTACACACATCCATACATACCTGATGTACATCTTACTGTACTGTCAGTATTTCACCATATACAGGTGTCAATGATGGGGCTGCATTACAACTGCATGTTGTAGTAAGACACAGATGAACTGCAAACATCAGCTACTGCACATGCATGGTAGCTGAATGCACACCACTATATGTACATGTGTATAGGTCCTACATTCCTGTAATGTAGCCATGTTTGTATGCATTGCAATTGGTGAACATGTGTGATGACATAAATGACACCTGGACTGATGTATGATATGATAGTTGTCATGGGTAACCAGTACAGAGGGAATGTTAACTCAGTCAACATTGCTACCTTATGTACTGTTAGTATTCAACAGCCATGGACCTACCTTCCATGTGCATGCGTGTAATCACTGTAGCCACATGGCTGCACAAAGGACAGCAATAGCTATGCTATGTACATATGTGTTGTGTGTGGGGGGGGGCATGTACATATCCACAGCAGTTACATGTATGTCATATCCAAACATGAGTGTGTTGTCTGGTGTACAGCAACAGTTATCTGTTACAGCTGTATAAGACCCAGGGCCCCTGTTATGTGTACAACTGACATGGTTATGAATAGTGGTATCAGTGCATTGCATAACACATGATGGAACCCTGTCAGTACATGGGTAGTCTGCACAGTTGCTGTAGAGCTAGGTACAGTCCACTGGTCATGAGTAATATGGTGTTGTACTAATGTATGGATGTGTGTTGCTGGTCCAAGGACATGGTGATGTGTGAGGGCTACATACTAGAGTGCGGCATTTACCACTGTGATCTTCACCTGACACATATGTGATGGCTTTTGAGAGTATACTGGTCAGTACATGTGAGTGGCTTTCATGTACAGGGGACAGCAACACCTGGAGAGGTCCGTAACGGTCTTATGGCCCACATGTCTGTATCTGAGGTATACAGCGGTAGTGCTATTGTGCACAACTGAGCCTTAAGCCAGGTGTTCCTCACTGCACAGATGCCACCCATTGTTGGATCTAGATTGGCAGCTATGATTACGAACACTACACATCTAGCACTGTTTAGCATACACATACAATGCAGTTGTCCTATAGGTGTCAGGGTGTTTACCTGGTGTCAGGTACTTCATCTATGTATGGTACTACATGCGCAAAGTACCTACTCCTGCCAGGACAACACCACAGTTGGTATTAGTGTGCCAGGTTTAGATTGGTACAGCTAAGATGATGGACAGCAGCAGACGTTGTGTAGAAGGCCGATGTCAGACATATGCAGTGCAGCGTTCATGCTAACAATGATAACTTGTCAACACACTGTGCCCTTCAGTGTTTAGAATCTGTGTGCATACAAGACAGCCCTTCGCTACTAAGTGTGTGAGCATGCCCAGTATGCCGTTGTGTAGATGGACACATAGTGCATTCCAAACTGACGTGTGCTACTAAGTGTGTGAGCATGCCCAGTGACACCTTGTGTTGGTTATGTGCCTCTGTGTATGGGCATAACCATTGTAATCCTGTATAGCGATAGTGGTCATCCAGGCAACATATGGCCATACTCCACTTCAGGATGGATTCCTACATTGAACACACTGGTTCACAGGTATGTACACCGTAACTGCCAGCATCCATGTCGATGTCTGCATTCTTAGAAGGTCATATTGACTGTCTTGAAAGGTGTACTGTCTGTGGCGCGTCTCGTATCTATGTAGTGTTGTAATAATGCTCCGTAGATAGCCAGTTGTCCTGCTCACACCACTGCCGTGTGTTTGTCTCCATCTGCCTTGGGACAGTAATATGTTTTTAGACTGCTCACACTCCATACAATCCTTATCGGCGTTTGTTCCATTGTTGATGATGTCACCCACCTAGAAGTATGCCTCTGGGAATGCTGTGACCCAGAAATCTTGGTAGCGCATTCTGTAACTGTGTAATGCTGTAGTGTGATAAGGTAGTTAGGTTTATGTTCTAATCCCAGCCCTGACAAGTGTGTTTCCAGCTGCCTGGGGACAGAGTAATGCTTTTAGAGTGCTCACTCTCCATACAATCCCTATCGGCGTCTTTGCCTTTGCTGATGATGTCACCCACCTAGAAGTATGCCTCTGGGAGTGCTGTGATGCAGTAATTTCGGTAGCGCGTTCTGTAACTACATAATGCTGTAGTGTGATAGAATAGACAGGTAGGTACTCAAGTCCAAGGCATGACAGGTGTGTGTGTTTGGCAGTCAAATCCTATGTGTTGGTATCTGTAGGTGGCTAGCTTCAGGATGTGTTGAGTGTGTTATGTTGCTTTCCTATATAGTGTCCAGAAATATCATAATCGCCCAAGACACTGGATTGTCAACACATACATTCGCCAATAGGTCTGGTGAGTAAATGTCAGCAGCCCTACTCTTACCTTTAATACAGTCTGACCCATGTGACACAACGAAACACACTTGCCTTGATAGTAACACCAGTACATAATGCAGGTGTGGCACATGTAGTTTCCTTTTCATTCTTGTCTAATGCTTTGGTGTCATGTGGTCTGCTGTTGTGATAAAAATGCAATATCTACGTATGTGTGTGTATATGTATATGTGTGTGTGTGTGTGTGTGTGCATGTATATATATATATATATATATATATATATATATATATATATCTACATAGATATAGATATATAGACATAGATATATACATATATGTATGTGGACATTAGCACTATTGAATGTCTGTGCTGGATGATCTGTACGTGATCACCTCGGATGTATGTATGTCTGCCATGGCGTAGCGGTAAAGCAAATCATCTGTGGTGTGCAGGATCCTAGGTTCTAGTCGTGTAGAGACAGGTTATTTTGTTGCTGAGAAGACCAAGGGACATCGAATACTGTGATAGTAAGGCACCTTTAACCAGTTGTGTACAGATCTGAGCGACAGTAAACAGTGGTTATTAATTTGGAGGGTCAGTATGGGTCATATAACTATGCATTAGAAGACTATACTATGCAAATGAGGTTGACAATAGTGAATCCCGTTTATCCCCAGGGTGTGATGCAGATCGCAAGAGTGTATGTGTGTAGATAGCCGGGTGCAGGGCTCGAATATAGGTGAAAGCATGGGAGGGGGGTCAGGCATACTGTACGTACATTGGAGACCTGTGCCTCAGGATTGCTCCCGCCTTAGCACGCCTAAGCTAGGGGTGTGTCTATACCTGTCTGGTGAAATTGGGAGCGACAACAGCAGTAGTGGAGTAGTCAAGGTGAACAGTCTGCACAAACAGGTGATAATCAGCACAATCAGCAGATTACATGGCCAGCCCGCCCCAGAACACTACGGTAAAGTGAGCAAGCACCATACACACAGGTGTCTTCCACACTCTACACCACCGGTGTATACATGCGGGGACATTTCTCAACACAGTCCAACCAAATGAGAAGGGCTGCAGCAGGCAACATAGACCAACATGTGCAGGAGGCTGAGGGTGGTGAGGATGTGAATGCTGCCGAACAACCCTTAGTGAGGTGACATAAGACTTTACAGACCCAGGGTAACTTACCAGGGGCTACATGAGCTGGAGATAGTGGAGCGCTATGGGGTGGACAGAGACCTCCTACTTGTTGAGCTGTGCCGGCCACACCTGACACATCGAACAGGCTGAGGGAAACCCATCCCAGTGGATACCAAGGTATGTGTTGGCCTAAGTATACTAGCCACATGTACCTCCCAAAGCACAACTGGGGATATCATGGGGATCTCACAGGCATCTGCATCCAGAGTATTGCACCAGTTCACAGATGCCATGTCACCACATACCAGTGAGCACGTACATGTCCTCAACACACGTGATTTGTTGATCAGCAATATGCGTCTCTTCCACCAAATGGCTGACCACCCCGGGGTACTGGGTGCTATAGCCTGCACGCACATACGCATCAAAGCACCACCCAGTGAGTGGGGTAGGGCCTACATTAACTGTAGGGGCACACCCTCCAACAGCTAGGCCATATGCGATGGCCAGGGCATTAAACTGAATGTGTGTGCTGTCTGCCCTGGAAGCTATGACGATTCCGATATATGGCATCTGATGCAGCTGTACCACACCTTTGCCAATATGGACATCCCCTACAGTCTCCTAGTGGGGGATGCTGGGTAACCACTGGAGTCGTGGCTGACGACACCCATCAGCAATGCACACACACATGAACAACTACACCATAATGAGGCAGACGCACAGGCAAGACATATAATTGAGTGTGTGTTTGGGATGCTCACATCACGGTTCTGGTGTCTGGACACATCCGGTGGAGCCTTGCAGTATTCACCAGCTACATGCACCCAAATTGTTATGGTATGTGCTATGCTACACAATCTGATCCTGCGGTAACAGTTGCAGCAGGAACAGCATGGGGCAGGGCCACACAGCCCCCCACCAATGCCAAGGCCTGTACAGGCACAGTGTGACTTGGAGAAGGAACTACCTGAGCTGGGCCCAGTAGGTGAAAGGGGCGTGCACAGTATGACCTGCCCTTGGCAAAGAGGCAACACATGGCATATGCACTGACACATAGGCAACCCTCCAGCACCATCCTCAGGTCTGAAACACCCCCAAGGTAAGTCAATCGACCTACCAATTGGCAGTTGTATTAGAATGTGTATTTACCTGTAGCTATGGTATGGATGTGAGCATACAAGGGAATTTGGTGGCCGACTGTTAGGGTAGCAGACAGTACACGTCCATAGTGGCACCATGACATCTGTAGCACAAACCGAGGTCACAATAGTAGCCAGTAGTACACATGGTGCCCTAACCCACTGCAGGTTATGGGCTGAACATCATGTGCGTCCATACAGCCCACACAAGTCTCAAACAGCTGGACAGGTGTAGACCAATACAGACAAATGCTATACAATGGCCTCTGGATATGCCCAATGAATGACCCCAACCCCCACAGACACACACACAGACTACAGCAGGCCAGGCAATTGGATGTAGGTTGTGAAGGCTAGGATGAATGAAACCACTATGCTGGTAATTAAAGTTAGGATCTGACGTACACTGGTATGCCTCCAACCAGCAATTTAGGTAGGTCCACACACTGAAATGGAGTACCTGGCATACCAAGATAGTAGTAGCAAATGTGTACAACTGTCAGCTGTGCCCCCCTTCTAGCGTACACATGTGAGAGTCATGTGCGCCACCCCCGGTGCTATGTAGGACTGTGGATACAGTTAGATGTCCCCCCATGCTGTGCAGAAATGAAGCAACAGTCAATGCCACATGACCGTTAGCTACCCTGCAGATACAGCATGCCACCTGTCGGTGTAGAACGCAGGGGTCGGCACCACAGTATTGACTATCTGGACATGTGACACATGCGATCCAGTTGACCATACTTGGCATGCTCAAACACATGAAGGTATGATGGTAATGTCAGTCGACAACATGCGTAACAGTCATACTGGGCATGCTCACACACTGAAACACAGGACGGCCAGGTCTGCAAACACCAGTGGTCTGGACATATCTGCCAGTACATTGCTATACTGTTGGGTGACTGTGCTGTATGGTATGTGTGTGGTACTGTCTATTGTCTGTACATATGCCATGGTGTATTGGTAATTCACATGAGCTATGTGCACAGGGTATTGCTACAAACACGTGCAAAGGATGGTTCTTTGTTTGCGGCCAGAACGATGCCTTTGGATGTGGAGTGGGTAAGGCACATTCCAGCAGATGGGAGCAGTTGTGCGTGGGTTTGCATGGTGTTAAGCACTGCTGACCTCTGGTTAGAGCTCCTTATACTTGTTTAGACTCCACACTTCTTTAACAGTGCATTACTGGCATACTGGTAGACAAACATGCTTACACCCGCTCGCTCATTCACTTGCATGTGCACCATTTGTGCTTACATTTGTCACTCACGCTGGGTGGGCGCGATCCCTTGTGATGCCTATTACATCGGACTACATGATTACAGTATCGGGTATATCTAACCATTAGGCGACGGCAGGCGTTCGACTGTACGGACTCGGTGGCCTGTCCAGTGACATAATCATATTATATGCGTGTTCCTAATACAATCTGCTCCCATCTGGCTGATACATGGGAACCGATACTCTGCAATGCTGACATGTAAATGTTTTTTGGGAAACGCATCTCTCTGCCGGGTCATGCTACCGCATACCTATTGTAGGTTTTCCACCTTTTAGATTGGCCGACGTTAGACTCTAGGAGTAACACCTTTCCCACTTTGCATGGGACAGTCCCTCATTAGGCATATGTGTCATGTGAGAATACTCTAGCCATAGCAACTGTCCTGATTAGAGGACATTATTATATTCTACATGTCTGTAATAGTTGCATGTAACGGTTATTGTATACATGACACGTCAAAATGTTATGTGAAGTAGCATAAGCAACTTGACTGCTGCTAGACTAAGCTTTGATTTGTGCTAATATGTATATTTCTGTACTATGAATGGCTGTAGGTATGTTCTGACCTGGTATGTCTGACATTTCTACAGAGCCGGTCCCACTTTGGCCATTCGGAAAGGTGGCCCTATAGGACCTATATGTAGAGCTGTCACATTTGGCAAGGCAACACATACCCACAGCTAGTAGTAAACTGACTACTTCACCGGTTTGCATACGTTAAGGTTATTCTTGTAGCATTATAGTTGCTAATACTGTTTCCTATAACATGCAGCTGTTTCTGATACAACAAAATCATTTTATGACACCACTACACACAATATATGACCTCCTTTCCCGAAATCACAGGTCATGTGCTGTAACATTCATTTAGCAGGATATAACTGCCCAGAGTGGTGTGTCCCTCACAAAGGTGAACAGGTGGTAATCCAAAACTATTATGCTATCATCTACCTAAGGTGGTCGGCGGAATATGTGCTTTCCGTCACTAGCAGACCTTACATACCAATGGGGGAGAATGAACACTGTATCAGGGACACTGCATAACACCCTGAGGGACACATTTAGATGATTGGTTCTATTAACCTGACACATTGACAGTCACAGGGCATATATATTCATTCACGTTTGTCGAGGTACATGCTGTTTATGACTCATACATGTTGTCATCAGTCATTACCTGTATTCTGCCACCTGTCCACCTAATATCACTAGTTCTGGAAGTGTTTAGTTGGACTGTGTTACATTCTGATTCATAAATATGGACGTCCATGCTAATCGGGTACATGGCACTGATATAGTCCCTATGTGTTCCCCCAGTGGTTTACGGGCTATCCAGTAGATGTGCTCTTCAGGTTTGGGAGGTATAGGCATCTGCTATGCCCACATAGAAATATTAATTACTTCCACTGGGCGGGCCTACTACATCTCTGCCAACCAGCACCTGCACACTTAGGCCCATTATTGCATACCCATGATTCACCTACCTGACACCCCTCTACAGCACTCATGACAAATACTTACTGTGAGCGCAGCTGGGGTATGAACACACCCCAACACATTGCCCACTCTCCCTGTCTCGGGACACATGTCGTACATTTTGTCAACCCATGTGTTATTACACTTGCACAACCTACTGTTCCATGTACACCTACATCCTGTTCGCATCGATAACCAAGGGTTCACACGTAAAGTGAATTTTTGGTGTCCCGCAAGGGACCCCGTTATCCATGTTTAAAGTGTAGACCTTGCAGAACTCTCCCACTGGTACTTTCCTGCCGGTGGTTTGGAAAGCAGCAGTGTATTTATCTTTATTGCCCGTCTGTATGTCTGACCGGCCTAGCTGGCCGGTGTGGCAAGTAAACGTTTGTTCATTGGACCTCCCAGTAACATATGCCCGGTCTGAACATATGTTACCCGTAATTGCTGTAAAGTAACCTAGTTATGTACATGTGTATATCTACAATGACATATATATTTTTTTGTGTGTATATGTGTATATATCAATAACTGTTGTATGTGTATATATATATATATATATATATATATATATATATATATATATATATATATATATATATATATATATATATATATATATATATATATATATATATATATATATATCTATATATATATATATATATATATATATATATATATATATATATTTGTATATGTGTGTGTGTGTGTATACATAGATATATATATATATATATATATATACATATATATATATATATATATATATATATATATATATATATATATATATATAGATATATATATACATCTGTGTGTCCGTTGACCAATACATTTCCCAGACAAACACACTTACACATGCATATTGGGTTTTATCTCTGCTTCAACAGCATACTATTGCCTTAGTCATTATGACACTGACACTTCACTCCGGTTAACTTGTAATCGGTATACAGCACGTTAAACAGCAGACAGATGTCACACTTTGTTCATGTATGGAGTATCGCTGATAAGTGTGATGTGATACAGTGTCATTTGATCTATTCCTTGTCTGCACAGCCTATTATTCCTCCTACTGTATTTGTTTCTGTGCACATTCATATTATTTATGTTAATAAATGGAGTGCATGTGTTACAGAGAATATACGTCAACATATTGATGTCTGCATGTTGTTGTGTCTTTCAGATTTTCCCGGTTAGGGGTCGCCACAGCTGAACTCCTGTCTGCTAATGATTGATGCACAACCTTCATCGAAGGTACGCCCATTCACGCATGTCTCCATGCAAAAGACACTCTAGCTGGGAATCACACCTACGTACTAACTGACCTACACGGGCCGCTCCATTGCAACCGGCGCAACCAACCCTGGCACTCCTGTGTCCATAATCGCATAGCCATAGTTTCTCCAGCCCACCCGTGTTGAGTTTCCATGCGTAACAGCCATTATCCACCTGATATCGCAGCCATGACACACCTTTACACATTTCCATCTCCAGAGCGTTAGGGGCCCTACACACATTTTGAACCGCCTCATGTATTCACAGGGGCTCCCTCCATTTATATTTGCACATACGTGCCTTTCCTGGTGTTATGGATTATGAACATTTGCGGGTTACAAGTGTAGGTGGTCACAACATGAACTACATTCTGTCTGTGTGTAATGTTGACGTAGCAGTTCAACGATATTATGGACACTGATATAATCCTGCCTCTAGTGTGAATAGTGGTGCTCTACTCACTCTTGTGCAGCTTTATCTGACATACGCTGCAAGCACTATATAATACCTTAGTTGCTCTGGATTCCCTTCACAACCCTTGTGTATGCTTTCTTCTTTCGGCGTTCATTCTATATATATATATATATATATATATATATATATATATATATATATATATAATTTCATAAATTTCTTTATTTTATGTCTGTGGATATTTATCTATACACACATATCTATCTATCTATATATATATATATAGATATATATATATATATATATATATATATATATATATATATATATATATATATATAAAGTTACATCTGTACAAAACAACATACATTTGCTATGCTGGGAGCTGCTTACACCCGCACAGGTGCACTTGCATATCCTTATTGTGAGTTACATATGTTTATTGCCACTTCTTTGTGCTTAAGTGTGCCTTATTCATTATGACAGTACCACTTTGATTGATGGAATCCAGTTAACGGCCCCATGCGAAACACACATTCACCTTTACATGTTTAAATGTTGGTTTTACAGCACAGAGGCATTCATTACACAAGAAAATGATATGTGCTATAGTCGTACTTAAACCGGGAATGCCTTTACGTTAGGCGGATGCTCTAACCACTACACTATTGGTGTTCTGCTTCATTTATATGTATACCTATGGTTCATAGCTACCCTAACATATGCCTCACCGCTTCACTTACACAGCAGGCATCCATTCTCTTGCTGGGAAAACCGCAGTACTACACATGCGACATTCCCTATTCCCTACTGCTCTGGACCCTTGCTGCATGTTTACTCACTCCAAGGATATTCAGAACCCCAAAGCTTATAGTCCTGGCACATAGGTGTGTTTGATTGTTAGGGTGTTCATGTGGTGGTCCGGGTTTAGGCTTGTCTGACTGGTGACCGGAACTGCCCTGTATTTGTTGAAATGTCAGACATTGCACATGGACAGAGTTGGTCCCAATTTTAACATTCTACCTGTGTTTACAGATGCAGGGGTTTGGGCACCTCTGACCACATTATTAGGTTGGCACTGCATAATATAGGGTGGGGGGGGGTTCCACTACATAATACAGGGTGGGGGGGGGGGTTTCCACAGGTGTTTCCCTTCACATTTGACTATTTCATTCATTCATATATATGATGAATATCTGGACATCACTTATGAATTCATTACAGGTATGCAATAGTACTGTCAACAAATGTGACGGTTGGTGTACATATGTGTATGGACTGCTGTAATACTCAGGGACTAATTTCAACAGTGACAGGCACAAGGCAATGACAAATCAGGGACAATCACGGACACTTCTACAATATTAGTACTATTAACTTGGAATGTGTTGACAGATTCAGAACCATATGTATTAATACTTATTTTCTGCAGTTAAAAGCGTCTATTACTCTTAATTATTGTCATTAATCATTCATGTGTCATTCAACACCTTTCCTCCAAAGGTCACTGGTTTTGTGAGTGATTAAGAGGCTGGCCAGTTATTGTGCGAATGCTCTGACCATTGGTAGGGTTGCCACATTTTCATATGTACAGGGTGGGATATATTCTGGACACACCAGATTGTTTAGGCCAACACATACTCACGGTCAGTACAGGGTTTAGAACATTCATTATTTTCCTAGATGAGAGCCTATTCCTGTAGCACTTTAGTTGCTTATTCTGTTTCTTGTACGATTTACGTATTTTACATCCAGAAATAACTGCTTTAGGCAACTGTTACATGAAGTATGGTACATAGTTATTTCCTACAATCATAGGACATTTGCCATTGTATCATTCTTGGTCAGGACACACCTACCCAAACAGTGACTGTCTCTCACACAATGGGTCATGAGGTACCCTGTTTATGTCAGCGCCTTAATCACCCTATTTCCAAGTGCTACTATGCGACTGTGTACAATATATTCTCTCGATAATTCATGTGGGGAGATGTGCGTCACGGGCAGGTGTTTGATCCTGGGTAGTAGGTTCTGCATGACCGTCTAGAGGCTGAACAGTCTCGTGAACCACTACTACACATACAACTTGTGTTCAGATGTCTACAGGACTGGACATCTTGTCGTGATACCAAGTCTGATGTTTACACAGGATACTTATCCCATGAGGGTTATCCAAAAATTGAGCAAGACAATGGCCGTCCATTCTTTGGGATTTACGAAAATGTGTTAGGGTTTTACATGCAAGGGATACATAATTTGCAATCCTGACACTGCCTAGGGTGATACTGCCTACTACATATGAGTAGTGGTCACTATGTGTAGATATGGCTGCGCCAAGCTAGTAGCCCGTGTATGGCTGGATTTGGTGGACGTTCAGGAACGGGGGCGGGTTGTGTGCTGTGAAGGGGATGATGGGTATTCAATTATGCATCCAGGTGTGTTGCATTTAGATGGCCCAGTTCCATCCAGACCATTCTGTGGGTATGTGCCGGTGACGTTTCTGTACATGTGTATCACACATTTTAATATTCATATGTTTGTGTGATTGTGTTCTACAGTATGGCCTGTCAGGTTGGATTGCGGATGTATATGCTTGTTCTTTGTGTTTCTTTCTGATTCACCCGCTGCTCCCTCATACACCTCCAGTTCACCTATTGTGCATCCAACACAGTCTAGCCTTTGTGGATTATACCATTACCCATCCCCCCACACACATATTCCTAACACTCCATCCATCCCTTCTTTGGTTGATGGCCCATGGCATGGTCAAGGGAATACATTGCATACACTGCATATGTCAGGTACCTGTATGGTTGTGAGGACTACCCTGGCATTTTTCACCTTCCACATGCTGTACATCATGCACATAGGTACACGCAAATACTTATCTTTCATGACATGGTAGGTACACCCGGGTAATACCCGTTCAACTTTGACACATCCTGACAAGAACAGCTTGGACCGGATATGGGCGGATTTTGGCCGAATGCTCTGACCATTGGTAGGGTTGCCACCTTTTCATATGGGCAGGATGGGATATATTCTGGACACAAATCAGATTTTACAGGACAACACATACCCACGGTCAGTACTACGGATAATACTTTTGTTTTATGCCTACGTGTTAGCTTATTGTTGTAGCAGTTTATATGCTCCTTCTGTTTCGTTTACTTGCTTATTCTATTTCTTGTAACGTGGTATGTTACATATGGAAATAACTATTGTATGTGATTATTACATGCAATGTGGGACATAATTATGTCATACGGTCGCAGAATATTTTACATTTATAATGGTTTTGGTATGGACACAACTGCCCAGCTGTGTACTACCCCTCACACTGTGGGACAGGTGGTAACCCTGACCATTGAGCTAGACGTAGCTATTGGCGGCGCGCTAACATGATGCATTTCACTTCCACTTGGTATAACTATCTACACTGCGTTAGAATACGGGCACATGGTTTTAAATGTCATTTGTTCGAGGGCTGGAGACTCGATATTCGCTAACGTGCATTTGTGTTTGCTTCTTAATTTTGTGTTCGCAACAACTGTCTTGCATGCTTTGTATATGTTTCAGTATCCACGGACACTGACAGGTGTGATTACTATGGCAGGCAGATTGTTATATTCAAGCATTTTAGGTTGCACGTGAAAGCCGACATTTCCATGCCTCCGTGCGGCACTTCGACACGCCCTATGCACTTGCGCTCATTTCCTATGCACGTGGCTGTGGCGGCAGCGCGCCTTCATTAATATGCATATGGTGCTACTGCACCATCTACATGCCGCACGGTCGGCGCAAGCCTAACGCCGGCCTTGCGCTGAGCTTCATGAATCCCGGGGAGTGTGTCTTTTGTGTAGCTGCAGGTGCCGAGCCAGTGTTATTCTTGCACTTAACTCTAATTTCAGAAAGATGGCCATAAATCGTTCTTTTAAATCCATTGAGTGTTTTTCCCACATAAATTGTTTCACAGTCATTGCAGCTAGCTCTATAAACCATCTGCATTGAGTTACAGTCACCTCCTGCATTGGTTTTAATAATTTTTGTTAAATAAGAGCAGAAAAACATGTTTCCCTCCTGTATGTGCTGACAAAGTTGACTTCACACTTATTGATGCATGTATCCTATGGTCTGGGCCTACTTTCAACCCAACTCCTGATGTTCCTGCCTTTCTTATACACAAAGGAAGGATATTCTCCAAGGATGTCCATTAAATATGAGCTTTCAGTAATTATGGCCCAATTCTCTCTAATAACATTAACAATGCTGCAATAGTCAACAGTAAAAGTCAAGATAAAACTGCTTTTAGATTTGTTGTCCATAGATTTCTTTAACAACCTCCTGTAAGGTTTATTAAGTGCTGGTGCATTTGTACTTTTTAGTTGAAGTATAGATTCCAAAATGCTTCTTAACATATTGCTTTCATACCCCCTCATTAAAAAATAATTTTCAAGTTTATTTAAGTTCTTAAGGAAGGGTTCCATTTTTGTGGTGATCCTAGCCAACCTGTACCCCTGGGACTTAACAACATTATATTTCATCCTGGTGGGATGGAGACTCTTATTATGTAGCAGGAGGTTTACTCTGGTAGGTTTTCTATAAAGATCTGTGTCCATTTTACCTTGGTCCAAGTCTTCCGTAGTCCGCATATCTAAGAAGACTGATGAGGTGTCGGTGAGGCTGAGGAAAAAGGTGAAATGCAGGAAGCTGGTGGTTTGATTCAGATAGCTGATAAAATCTAATTTAACACTGTCTGCTTTCCACACAAAAAAAATGTTGTAAATAAATTGCAGCTACACTGTGATATTTTGCATGTATTCTCTGTTGTTATAAATATAATCCTCCTGCCACTTGCCTAGGGCTATATTGACTGGGCTACGGGCTACAGCTGCCCCCATGGCTACACCAGTCTTTTGTTTATAGTAATTTCCATTAAACATGAAGAGAGTGTATTTAAGCACCATATCTAATAGTTTACCTGTTCTTTCATGTTGTACTGGTGTGCCATTGTTCTTTTCATGTAAGAATCAGTCACTGTTTCAATACAATAATTATGTAGAAGTACAGTATATAATGATTCGGCATGTATTGTTAATAAAATTATGTCAGGATGAACTGTAAGATTTTATATTTAAATCATTAGAGTCTTTTATTTGTGAGATGTTCTTCAAAGCCAGAGTTTGTAGCAAAAAATCCAGGTAGATGGGAGTAGCTTCTGTCAGGGACACCCACCCACACACACACACACACACACACACACACACACACACACACACACACACACACACACACACACACACACACACACTTGCAATCACTGGCCTGAAAGAAGGGTTTTCTTTACTTTTATGTGGCTTAGGGATTCCAAAGAATTTAACCAAGTGGGGAAAATTGTCTGTAGATAGTCAAACAAGTTATCTGTTAACAAACCATAATCATAAAGTGCAGTCAAGGCTGTGTAGCAGTTGTTTTACGATGCCTTAATCTCTTCTAAAGTTAAAGACTCATAATAGTTCGTGTCACTCAACATTTCCCCTATCCTCTGGTTATAGCTGCTGCTATCAGTAACAATACCCCCTCCCTTGTCAGCCTTCATAACCTGTTGAGACTTATCTCTGCCTAGCCATAATAATGCTTTCTTCTCACCTTTGTTAAGGTTGTAGAACTTTCTCCCTGCTGATTTTTGCAGTACTTTCCTGATGTCCATTTCACATTTGACCTCAAAGGGTGCTAAAGTTTGGTAAGGGAGGACAGTAATTACTGGGTCTTTTTATTGTTTCTTCAATAGGTTTTTCTTAGTTGTATCAGATTTGCCATGGTAAAGAACTTTCAGATTTAATTTCTGACCCAGGATTTTAAATCAACCAGTACCTGTGCTGTGTTTAACCTGCAGTAAGGAACAAAAATTAATCCTTTTGAAAGCACACTAATCTCCATGTCAGTAAGTTCTTTTTTGGAATGATTTCAAACAACGGGGTAAGTTAATACCATGGTTGGTTTCTCTGTCTGATTCTTGGCCCTATGGTGTAGTTGGGCTCCCGAAAGTATTTCATGTCCTTCACTCCTGTCCAGTGCTTGGTTCTCTGGCCTTCTGGAGGGGCTTTGGCTGGGGTTGGGGGTCATTGAAACTCCTTTTGTACCCTCTGGAGTCTTGAGGGGATTGTAGTAGTAGTCTTCCTGATGAATCTGGTAGTATTGTCCTCCTCTTGAGCTCTGATGTTAGTCCTGGTGATGGTATTGGTACTGGTCCAATTGTTGGTGTTGTGATTGATGTCTGTAATGTCTGTCTTGGTGATGTGGGTCTCAGCATTCCAGAAGCTGCTTTTGGTAGCCGTGCTGTCCATGGTCTCGGTTGCCCTGTCAGTTCTGGATCTGGTGTTGGTTATGGTTGTGGTTCAGGTGTTCCTCCAATATATAGGTCTGGTTCTGATCTAGGTACCCCTGCCCCTCACTGGACCTACAAGGTGTGCTGGCAGCCAAAGGTATCTGTGAAGATGGTGGTGGGGGACGTGTTGCATCTGTGTCATGCCTCTGTCCAGTTCTATGCATTGATATCCCTCTTGAAAAATCTGCTGGGGTCTGCTGTCATGTTGGTGGTACCTTTTGTAGCCTCTGTTGAATCTTCTATTACCATGTCTGTAGTTGTTGTAGTTAAAAAAATCCTCTTTGATGAAAGACATACAAGACAATATGGGACATAGTTTTCATTTTAGGGTGGTACAAGTTGTAAAAATGAATCACAGAGGAGGTGATGCTGATAATGCTACAGAATCGGTGGAGATGTCGTGGATTGGAAAGTTACAGGCACAACAATTTCCTGGACTTAATACCAATTATTCACTGAAGTCAGCCATAAAAGGGAGGAGGTTAAAAAGACACCTCTAATTGGTTAGACTCCCTTTTTTGAATGATGCTTTACAAAAGGAAAGTGTTGACCTTTTTTTTTTTTTTTTTATGCTTATTGGTTTACGTAATGTTTTTATTTATTTATTTTATTTTACATTTGTTAACCGGGATAGTCCGACTGGACATGTGTTCATTTACAGCTGAGGCCCGGGGAGAAAAGCTCCGAAATTAATATACACAAGTAGTGAAACTAATA
>NC_056727.1:875673072-875693072 GCF_019279795.1 Protopterus annectens
TTGAAAACAGCATGAAAAATAGTAAACATTCTGATATTTTACGACAAAATATATTTCCTAAGTTTCCTTTAATAGTTGAATAAAGCAATTATTTTGTATCTGAACTATCTTAATATTATATAAAATAACAGAAGCAACTCAAATTCTATAAAAGAATGCTTCTATTTTGATAAGGAATGCACTGGTTAAAGGTGCAAGTTATTCTATAAAATCTTGGATTTCAATAGAAAATTTCTCAATTTGGTCATTTGAAAGAGTGGCAACCCCACAGATCTGTGCAGTAAGTTACATATGTACAATACAGTGTTCTGTGCACATATCACACATTGTACTAGGACAAATAAATTGCCTGCTGACACTACAAATAGGTGAAAGCACTCAAGATCATGTCACAGTTTTAATGATGATGTAGTAACATGATGTAGTTTGCATTATAGACATCCTGTTTCATTATATACCTTCATAATTCCCATTACAGGCTTTTGAGGGGAGATCTATGCTTGGCATACAGGGCATTGTCAGACCTCACTCTGATGGACCTTCTGCATATCCACAAAACAAACAGTACCAGAGTTACCCATTCTAAAGGTGTAAACCTTCCCTGTGATATAAATAAGACCTGCTGGAGAGATAGGTATATATCCCAGAGACTATCCCATCTATGGAACAGGCTTCCCATCCCTTATGAAGCAGAGTTCCCTCCTAATCCAATTCAAATGCAACTCGGACAATTGGATGGGAAACTGGAAATTCATCCCTGGTTTGGCACCTATGACTCTGATGCAAACAGGTAACCTGTAAATGGTTCATCTCCCAGGCCCATGCTTACACTTATCAAGGATGCATGGCTAGGCTTAAAAAGGCCCTTGTGGTCGTTAGCCTAGTAAACACCTATGAACCTATGAACTATTTGAAGAATCATATCTTTGAGTATATTTGCTATTATGGATATATAGTGCTGACTGCACACATCATTTGACAAACTTTGGAACAATCCTGTATATTGGCACATGTTGGCATCATGAATTGTGATATGTTCAACAATAACTGTGTGTGCAATGTTATATGTATGTAAGGCATTGTGACTCAGGTCTCTTGTGCTGCTGTATATTGCATTGTATAAGCAGTAAATGTATGACTATTAGGGCAATTCTGGCCCTTTCTTACCTTCCACAGATAGCTTATGGTCCATGTTGTGTGCTGTAAAAAGATGAACTTTACAAATGTGCAGTAGTTCCTCTAACAGCTGATCTTTATTATCTTTATGTGAGCACATGGCTGTAATCTTGTTCATGCTATGCCCTTTATATTATGCCATTTAAGCATGGTGTGGTTACTTACACGTCATGCTTACCACAGTGGGCTTTGGCAGGTGGCCTCATAGTCAGTGACTTCCTGTGATAACATAGCACACACCCCACATCTGTGCCTTCTTGACTGAAAGAGTGGAAGTGAACAGCTTCTGAGGTTTATGAAGATGAAAGAATTACTGCTAAATATAACAGAGGGTTGGAAAAGTGGGACATGTGATGGTGACCTTAGATTTTACATATCTCAGATGATGATTTGTTGTTTCAAGATTAATAAACAGGAAGGATGACTTGGATTTATATTGCTGCATGCTCTCCATCATGAATTGCCCTTTCTTCACTTCCCTTTGTTTTTGTTTCTTTGCATTGATATTGTTTCACTCTCCTTTAGGATATCTCTGATTTAATTAATGAATGACTTTATAGTTTAATTAGTTGTATTTTTCAGGATTTCCTGTTGTAATTTCCAGAGTGTTCTCACTAATCTTTGGCTGTTATGCCACCTCACACCACATACTCACGGTATAAAACAGTGTGAGTTGATTTAGTTGGTCATTGTGCTTACATGGAGAATTTGTATCTGGTTATGATTCCGATTACCCATCTTTAAAGCTGATTACCAGCCAGTCAGATTATTATACATGACTGCATAATTTTCTTCTCATGTATTTTTAGGTAAAATAAGCAGTTATACACTATGGCAAATTAGACTAGAAAATCTAATAAAAGGATGAAGCCACATCACCACATGCCCCTTATCTACACATATTTAATTACCTTATCATTCTGTTTGCAGTCTTGTACAGGATTCCATGGCATACCCTTTTTTCCTGCAGTATTTGTGAGATGTGTTTTGTATGGCTGTCTCATGTAATCAGGGATCACATTGCTGCAGACCTGCTGTGTTATATTCTGCTAACTAATTTTAATTCATTTTTAGTTTATTTGTTTGTTATTTGTGTAAGTAAACTAACTGTCATGGAACTCTTTCAACCATGACCCAGACCATAGGACTAATAGTCAATGCGATATATATGGATGTTTAGAGTAGCTGTCAATCAACCAGCATGCTTTTGGTAGATCAGAAGAAGCTGAAATATGCAGAGAAGACTGTTCCAGATATTGGGAAAAAACATGCAAACTCCGGACAGACAGTGAATGCATTCTGGTATACCCAGTAGTACATCATTCTGTATGGATTTGTATGTCTTCTCTTATCATTACTATGGATTGATATTGTGGTTATAGCTTTTATTTTATTGCACACAAATGTCTACTTAATAATTGTTTTGCATCTATATTTGCTGTTGCTAGCATTTATTATTTTTATTCCTGTATATATTGGGTGTTTTGCCCGTATGTTGCCCAAGTGCCCTTGATACAGCAGTTTCATATCAGCTGCATATACATAGATGAAGTGAAACAAATAGAAACCAAAAATAATCCAAAAGGCATGGGAACCTTGCTCCAGTAAAAAATTGCATGAACGCAAATACAATGTCCTGAACGCAATTTATTAGAAATCAACAAGCGTTTTCGCCATTGCCTCTGCCGTGGCTTCATCAGAGAAAGAAGTTTACAAAAAATGCAGTATGCATACACTTTTTAAAACGAGAAAAACAGGAAGTGATGCAAAAATTACAACAGCTAGGAACTAAGGCGCGAATATACAAGTAAAGTACCCCACATATATTTCTTAGTTAAATGGCTCATTCAGTAAAAGTCCAGAAGGACGATAAAATTTAATTAAAAGTTAAAGTTAAAAACTAAAAGTTAAAAACATTTAACCTCCTAAAATTTATATAATAATAAGATCAATAGACCACACACAATATAGGGTATAATATGTAAATAGGACAAGTGTATTGTTGAAGAGAAATGTGTATACCCTTCAAATTAATTGTGAGTTCCTATTTAATGTGCTCCTGTTAAGTATACTAAAAGGTCTAAAGCACAAAAGTGATCCTAGACTTGTTACACCAAGGTGCATTTGCGTTCACGCAATTTTTTACTGGAGCAAGGTTCCCGTGTCTTTTGGCATATACATAGATGTCAGATGGCATTTGCTAGGGTTATGTGCATGTGTTGTCATTCCTGTGAGCTTACTCACTATATTCTTGTCCTATCACTTGCATAAATTCTGATCCATAATGGGAGAGTATTCCTTCATGAAATTAATTTCTTGAACCTCAGACCTTAGAGCTGAGATGCGTAGTAATTAACCACAGAGCCATGAGTCCATACAGTATGATGATCCTGCTGGGCTTGATAGCTGGGTTTCGCTGCAAAAGTACTAAATTTGTTATGTAACAGCTGCCTATCTGCCTGTTTTAAAAGGCACGTCTAGTATGGACCCAGTATATGACTCCGCAGTGTATGCATAGTAAAGTGTCATGGTAGGCATCCTGTGTGTTGATATTCTGAGTGACGGTTCTGGTCTGCTTACTCCCATTACTCTGTCATTGCTAGGTATTGATTGCTATATGCTTGATTCTGGGATTATATCACTGCAGTCTTGATCTGCATTTATTTTTGAACAGGTGCAATATTATTAACATCATCTCATTGCAGTGGGTAGTCTGTCAAAAGCATAATTATGTAGAGCAGAGAGGACAGGAATGATTAAACGGGTCTGCAAAACATCAAATACTTATATTATCAAATCCCACTTCATCGAGCCTGATTTCATCAAATCTTCATTATATCTATCTCCCGGAACAATGAAAACAAACCATGGGAAAGGAATCACTTGACCACTAGGACAAAACAACAAATAACAAAACAAAAAACCCTTCAAGTGAGGGGTTTCACCACCTAATGTTTGGGACTCTGCCCCCCACCTCCTTAACTAAATATACCAACTCCAAGTGGAGGAATGGCAAAGTCCACCATGATAGCCAAGTGGTTCCTCCCCTAGGGTTCGTTTTCATTGTTCCAGGAGTTCGATATAATGAAGATTCGATGTCGTCAGGCACGATGAAGTGGAATTCAATAATGTAAGTATTCGATGTTTTGAAGGGGAACTGCTTAAACATATGCTGTTGAAGGTTAATAATGCTGGGCAGTGTTGCATGGCATTTACATATTGCTCCCTCATAGGTCAGTCAGAGTACATTTTCTCTATAACTGCGTAACAGAGTCAATTTATAATTCTTCTAGTTTACTGTTGCCCTCCTCTTATACAGTCATAAATTTTACATCACTTCTATACCGCTTTTTATTTGCAGTCATATATTTTATATTATTTTTTTCTTCTTGTTATACATAGTTATATATAGTCAGACATAAAGCTCATAGTACATGGTGCACCATGATTATGCTCCAAATTTGTGGAAAAGACAGCTTTGCTGTGCATTTTTCTGATGTAAAAAAGTTGTAACGTACAGTTTGCTAAGCACCCTTTAGTGCTGTTTAGAACTAGTCTTACAACAGAAGTTAACAGCAGCTAGTGCCAGCCTCAACAAAACAAGAGGCTGTACTACACTTCCCTGCCACACAAAAGTATGGCAGAATGAAGTGCCTAACAGCATGTAAAGCCAGATGTTCATTGACAATAAACTTCCATCCTCTATGTGTAGCAAATGCTAAGCAATTAACATTCAAAAAAAAAAACACTTCAAACTCCTATACTTTCATTTTCCTGTAACTAGCAGTACATCAAAACAGTTGTAACTCCATGTGTTACAAAGATTTATAATTGGATCTATCTGATCATAATTCAGTTGTTATGTGTTCTTGACATGGATTTCAAAATCCACCTACTGAGCTTCACTTCACTCTACTCAAAAGGTATATTTCTTGACATCCACATCCTGAACATGTAAAAACATGTTTATGATCAAACTGTACATCATACTCCTTTAAGCTATACATAGGCATATATCACCATCTTCCATACTTGGTTTCCCCCAGTTTTCTACATCATTCTGTATGACATTGTTTGGTTCCTATATCATTACAGTGGATGCATATAGTTGTTAATATCATTTATCTCACTGCGCAAAAATCTTTACTTAATAATTGTTTTGTAGCTATATTTGTTGTTGCTTGCATTTGTTAGTTTTATTCCTGAGTATGTTGGGTGTTTTATTCTCTTTGTGTTACCCCTGAGTCTTTCAGCCAGCAGATTTATAACAGCTGCTTCTGTAACACTGTAGTTCCCCTCAGACATCTGCTGATTTTTGTTGGGGTTATGTGTCTGTGTTCCCATTACCCTGAGCTTAATTACTGTCCTGTTATTCCATCATATGCAAAAACACTAACTCTTATTCAGGGAGAGGGAGTTCTTTCAAGATGCCCATTGTTTTTCAGTGTTTTCTTACCTGTATGTCCTTGCTAGGAGTATAGATGTTCTCACACATTGGAGTGAGTACTTCACCAGCCTTTGTAATTGCTACCAGGCAAGTGGCATTCTTTAGCACATTATGCCACTTTCTGTTACTGACCTAAGTGGACAACCTTGCTGTGCTCCAACATATAACCAACACAGATCAATGAGTTATGGTGACAAGTTGCAGAAAAGCCATATGATATTGTCTTAAATTTAATTTGCATAATGCCTGTTTATATACTGAGCAACACTGAGCTATTCCTCTTCCCAAACCCAAACTGTCAGTCCATCCCTGAAAGCAGTCACTTTTCTTTTGGATCTTATCTAATTAAAAGGACAAAAGAAAGCCAAACACGTTTGAATGAATGCTCTGAATGATGCTGCAGTGGTGTAGTGCTAGTGTTGTCACCTCACAACAAGAGGTTTTCTGGCTTGATTCTTGGTTGGGGTGTCTTCTGTGTGGAGTATGCATGTCCTCCCTGCATTTGTGTGGGTTTCCTCTGGGTGCTCTGGTTTCCTCCTATTTTATAAAGACATGCATCCAGAGAATTTCTCCCTGAGCCTTTGCTGAAAATTGGCTTTGTTCCAAGTTCCACTTTCCCGGTTAACAAACGTTAAATAAAATAAAACTATATATGTCAGCTGTGGAGGTCACATGACTCACAGAGATTTCTAGATTGTGATATACAACTGGGCATGTAGTTCCTTTAGTGTTTGTGTTCATACTTAGTCTTTCTTGCTGCTGCTGATGTTCTGGTGCTTTTTAGGTATCATTCCTTGTTTACATCAAATGGTTTACTTCCATGATTGCTGGTGTGTGCGGCTGTATATCTCTGACATATCCAGGTCCATTTCTGCAGTTACTGCAACTGATGTACATTCTGTTTGCACTTCTATTTTATATCATGCTTTGCAGTAAAAATCACACCATGTAATATGATTTATTTCCAGTTCATCATTCTGCTGTGCTTCTTCCCAGAAGCAGAGGTGCAACATTGCATTTAAGCTCAACGAATGCAGAAAAACTACAAGGTAAAAGACTTAACATTAACTGACCTGCACAGCCCAGCTGCATTGTAGTTTATAGTGTGTATTAATTCCAAGAAAACTTGACCCAGAGCAGCTGCAGTGGTACAAGATCCATTTATCCAGACCTCTTACTCAGAGCAGTAAACTTAATAAGCTGACATCAAATGGCAAAGGTTATAGCCCAAGTGAGGCATCACAGTGAACTGTTTAGAAAATGAGGGAAAATCAAATCAGCTATTTTTTAAATGCACTTATGAAATACACTGTGGTATACTGGTATGGTAACTGAGTGATACCAAAACTAATAACACAGGTCATACTACAAATGACTGATATTGCTATGATAAATTAAGAACTTTCACTTTCTACATGACTGTATGGTATCACTGAATGCACACATAACCACATGCACAAGACACAGCTTTCCTGTGCTTCTTTGAGAAGACAATCTCTCAGAAGTCATTTACTTGGTCAAAAACAATGATTTATCACAACCACTCTGTGCAACTTTTGGGGAGTTTCTCAACAGTAAAGTTGTTTTATAAAAGCTCATTGTGTATGTGGCATGTTTACCCCCAACATAGAAAGTACAGAAGGCCTTATACTCTAAGAAAACTTGCTTATATTCAGGTGTTCTAGTCAGACATGATCATCAAAGTAGTTTTCAGACGATAAAGTATTTATTTATTTATTTAATATATATTTAACATTTGTTTTCTGTGTTTGAGCACTGAACCAAATGGACCCTTTTTTTCAGGGCAACTTGGTGAGTAAGAAGAAAAAAATGCAAACATAAAATAGTATAAATTGGAGAGCAAAACAAAATAATATTTCACTTTTATAATGCCGTGATTATAAATTTCACAAGATGGAATCTCTTTCCAGAAGAAAGTTACAGGATCATGGAGAAACATGACATCCACCCATAGAAGGCATCAAGCAAGCACTGCAACCTTTTTTCGAATAATCCATTCCAGTTTAAGAAATTCTCTATCAAGATATGATCCATAACATTTCACAGAGGGACAATCTTGGCTGTGTGCTATGCACCAAGGGGTCTATATTGCAACATTGAATGCTTAAAACAGCGAACGATGTTACATCGACACATTTTCAGCAAAAACTGAAAATGCCAAATCCAAAGAACAGCAATTTCTTTCCTAGAGAAAGAAATCACTGTTCCAACCCCCACAAAAAAAAACACATTACACACTTCCAAACACATGCACACATACCCAATCCTAATTATACCCCCCCCAAAAAACAGTAAACAACTAATACACATATGCACATAACCCAAACATACATCTAACGAAAAAAAAAAACAGTAAACATTTTAAACCATATGCACTTACCTTAACCCGCACCCTAACCCTAAGGTCAGTAACTCTCGCACATTTACCTAAACAGCACCAAACACATAGACACTTACCTTAATCCTAATTCTACCCCCCCAAAACAAAAGTAAACAACTGAAAACACATATGCACGTACCTCAACCATACATTTAACACAAAATATAAAACAGTAAACAATTTCATACAGATGCACTTACCTTAACCCGCACCCTAACCCTAAGGTCAGTAACTGTTGCACAATCACGCTCGGGAGCTATATCGGACAAGGGACCACACTACACTTCAGAACATGGCAAAACAATGAAGCAGTCAAGTGACTTCCTTCCTAGGGAAAGAATTCGCTGAACAGCCACTTCACTGTTTTGCCTCTTCGCTCTACATGTGTCGACGAAAACGCATTCAACATAATGCATTTTCATTGTACTCATAGGAACCCGCACCAAGCACATGGCCTTGCCTTCTGCTTTGGCAAAGTCATCCATCATAGACGTAAGACACTGTCTAAGGTGTGATGTAACAAACGATGCCTTTACAAGGACCAGGATGAGATACTAATTAATCCTAGACTCAGGAAGAGTTTCCGATATGGTTCTAAATGATTCTAGTGAATAAGATATGCTTCAGCAAATTACTTTTGAATGAACCACATCTTTATGAGTCTGTTTCAGTGAATGGGCATAAATCTACAACTTTACTTTATGTACGAGGCAATTCTCATGCTCAGTCCCATGGATAAGACTTCACCTTCTCTACACTATAAACCATATCACCAAATCCATGGTTACTGAGCTTCAGGGTATAAAGACACAAGTATAGAGTTTAGCCAATTTACTCATGTTCCAATCTTACATAATGGAAGCAACAGGCACACATATACCCACTCATATGTACATGTACATACATACTCATGCACAAACCACATGTAGTCATGCACAAACATGTACAGAGACATGTACATGTACTCATATACATACACGTAGTACATGTACACCCACTCATTCATATTAACAGCATGTGTTTGTGTGTGTCTGTGTGTGTGCATAAGTGTGTCTATATCATGATAATCATCATCTCCCTTTTCCCATTTTCTTTCTACATGGGGTCCGGATATCATGTTAACTGTTGCCAACTCCCTTGATTCAGTGCCCACTCCTGCCTTCTTCAACACTCATGCCTGACTGTTGCACATCTTCTTTCACACAATCCATCCACCTCTTTGCTAGACATCCTTGTTTCCTCTTACCTTTTTCCTGTCTGTCCCAAATCTTCCTCACCAGATTGTCTTCTGCTTTTCTGCACATGTGCCCAAACCACCGTAATCTGTTCTCTTTGATCTTTTCTGCAATTGGAGCTACTTTTGCTTCTGCCCTTATGTTGTCATTTCTTCATCTGTCCCACAGTGTGCATCCTACCACCCTTCCCAGGCACTTCATTTTCATCACCCCTAGCTTCTTCAAGTGTGCTGCCTTTACTGCCCAGGTTTCTGTACCATACGGTAGTACTGGTCATATCACTGTCTTGTACACCTTACTTTTCAGCTTCTTTGGCATTCTTCTGTCATAGACTACACCTGACACTCTATGCCAGTTGGTTGCAGCCCCTCTGATTCTTTGTTTGACCTCTTCATTCAAACTTTCCTTCTCCTCAACAACCCCCTCCCAGATACCTGAAGTTGTTTACCTGTTCCACTGTCTTCCCTACTATCTCTAGTCTCAGCTTCTTCTTCTGATTTTCCAAATTTGCTGCCATTAACACAACACCATCTTATCTGCACTTAGTTCCATCCCATGTGCCTTCAGTTTTTTATTCCATTCTCCTATCCTTTGCTGAAGTTCTAGCTCAGAGTTGGCCTGTAATGCCACATTGTCTGCATACAGCAGCTTTGTTGACCTGTCCCCTCCAACATGTTTGCTAATGTAATCCATCACCAGTATGAACAGCAGTGGGCTCAGAGCTGAACCCTGGTGTACACCAACTCCCATTGGGAACTCCTCTGTGAGGCCGAACACTGTTTGTACTTGTGTCATTGGGTTCTTGTACATAGCCTGCACCAATTCTACCAACGTTTCTGGGAATTCAAACCACCGCAGTACTGACCAGATCAGCTTTCTTTGGACCTTGTCATATGCTTTCTCCAAGTCTAGGAATCCCCAGTTGGGCTCTCTTCCCATCTCTAGTTTCTTCTCAAGTATCTGTCTCACTTCAAATATTGGCTCAATTGTACTGCATCCTGATCTGAATCCAAACTGCTCATCTCCCATCTTACATTCTACTACTCTGCGTATCCATTTATCAATCAGTATATATATATATATATATATATATATATATATATATATATATATATATGTATTGTATGTATATGTATATATATATATATATATATATATATATATATATATATATTGTATGTATGTATATATGTGTGTGTGTATATATATATATATATATATATATATATATATATATATACACAGTAGATGCAAAAACAGAGAAACGCAGCTTGTGAAGACAGATAAGGATAACATGGCAGATCTAGTAGGTCTAGTTCCTTTCAGTGGTTACCCTTCCTGTAAGATAAAGTGCAAATGTCAACAACATACTTTTCTGATCCTTACTAAATTGGGTCTGTCCCACACAGTTCAATAATATCTAAAAACTGTGCACTTGTGCAATCATAATGCTGTACAAAAGACCACATGAGAAAACAGAGGGGCCGCAGTAATGGGATGAACAGTGCTATACTGCCATGTGTCTGGAGCAGCATATGGCTAACATGAAGGGCAGCAGGCATGCTCCCATGTACAGTGCAGTGACTTATATTTGCAGCAAGCATGTGGCCTCCACAAGAAAGGCAGCACAGCTGAGCACAGTGGACAACAGAAAGACCACTGAGGGTGTGGACAGCAAAATAGCAGCCCTATTCACTATGTAGACAAAAATGAAATGGGGTAGAGAAGAAGGTTGATAAGGGGAGAACAAAAAACATAGGTAAAGTCATATGGGTAATTAGAAAGCATGGATGGAAGGGGAGAAGGAAGAGCATTTTTGGGGGTAGTAGAGACCCTTTCATAATTTCAACAAAAGAAGGATAGGTAGGAAGGTACCAAGGACAGCTAAGGATGGGATAGAGAGAGAGAGAACAGCAGGTAGCAGAGGCAACAAGATAAACATGGAGCACAGGCATTGACAAACAGGGATGGTTTATGCAAAAATGTTGGGACAAAAACTGGGAAGAGGACAGTGTAAGCACCTTGAATGGTTAGCTTTCAGGCCAGCCCAGAAGGCAACAAACCAAAGCATCACTCACCTGGAACACTGAGGATGTGAGACAATTGCTTCTCTGGAGGCTTGATGAGTGGGACTGAAAGGTCTTGCAACTCCATTAGTCTTGCTAGAAGGCATTTTACATTGTCAAGGCACGCATTTAGGTTCTGTCACCTTGGCAGCGACCGGTATCTTCAAATGATTCCAGAATGCCAGCACAGACTCCTCTGGTCTATCTTCAGGACACTGCGTCTCCTGAGAGGCAAACCTGTAGGGAACCAGGTAATCTTCAGCAGGTGAACTATTTTCTCCACTCCTAAGAGGCAGACCTGATGGGCACAGGCAATGTTGCACCAGATACACAGCCTGGCAGAGGCCAAGGTGAGCGTGGCTTCCTTTCCTCCTCTTCCACAATTGTACATGCAGAAGGATATCAATTTGGGGAAGGAATTATTGCATGCATATTACACAAAGACAACTGCAGTTGGAAAGTAGACTGTCAGCGACCATGTATACAGCTGGCTATTCAGAGAGGCAATCCCAAATGATGCAGCATCCAACCATGCTAATGTGGTGATCCTCTGCATTTGAAAAGCAAAACATGCACTGTTAAGCATAGCTGTACAACCCTGTACCTAATAAAAGACAGTAGCAGTAGTCAAAAAAACTCTTGCAGTGCATCTCTGCTTCATGCTTCTGCACCTCTACCTGCCATCATTAGAGCATTTCAAGATGGAATCACTTCAGGATATCATAACAACAATGTCTCTATTCCCCAGTAAGGGTAATTCCAATTCCAGTAGCATCACTCAATACCTCAGCCTGTTTGTACCAGGCCTCCTCCTTCTTGAAAAGGTCATCATAGTGGCCCAGCAAGCAGTCCTTAAAATCCCTGTGCAGAAAGAACAGGGGATTCCTCTTCTCTGTAAAACAGCATGCAGATACCTTGCTTTAACCACTTGCTAAAGTAGTCAGTCACTTTTTTCGGTCCACTTGAAGAAAAATAGGGCAGACCTCTGCACACAGATGAGTATTTGTAAATTCTATGTTGCACAGCATAATTTTAGTTGGACTTAGAATTAGTTTTCTAAAGCTAAACCAGTTAGCAACAGTAAAGAGATTTTATAGTTGGGACTTTACTATTACAGTAGAGTGTGAAGGGCTGCAGCAGTAAAAACCATGTCATCTGCGTAAAGTATAATTGGGAATAAGGGATTATCTGCTACGATTTTGTTGATTTAGAGGAAGAAAGGTAATGGGGAAGTAGAGATCATTGGGGTTCTCCCTTATGTATAGCTGCCAAGGAGAAGTATAGCTGCCTATTTTCACTGTTAATGCACCATTAGAGAGGATACTGTGGGACAATTTGTAGGTTTATTACTTATTCACGAAGCAGAAGTTCAAACTACAAGACTTGATGGTTAACAAAGGCCTTTGCCAGAGCAATTGCTCCAGAAAGTTGACCTTTGCCCATCCCAATCAGAATGTCATCTGTATCACTGTGCTACTGTCAGACCAGAAGCCATGTTGGTTTCAGGAGAACAGTGCTAGGTATTTAATATAATCTGATAGACAAATATGAATTTCTATATGACCTCACCAAGTTTAGATGCTTTCTATTAGGTTCATAGGTTCATAGGTAGGTACTAGGCTATCTGCCAGAGGACATTTATAAGCCTAGCCAGAGTGTATTCAGTGGTTACATTTCAATTTGTCATCAAGAAATTTCTTTTGAAAAAAATATTTTATTGAAATTTTACATACACAAACAAAACATTAACATAATAAAACAAATATTTATACAAGTGTTTCCAGCAATTACTGTTATATTAATTGCTAAAATTTGATAAATAGCCAGAAATATATCATAGAACATAGATTAATATCTTTCTATTAATGAAAACAGTTTTATTCAGTAATTATATTCTGTGGTTATTCTGTTTGTCTTCATCTTAATAGCAGATTGTCTTTATGACACACAACAGTGGCATTGTGTGGTAGTATTTATAAATCCAGTAAATGAATGCATAATGTCCATTTTCCATGTTTTTGTAGTCATTTTCTGGCAGTTGTTAATAAGAGCCAGAGAAATGTGAATTGAGACTTGGGTACACATCTGAGAATTGCAGAGTTAAATAACACCAAATATTTAGTTAATCCACATTTACCAGGTCACAATTTTTGCAGGAAACCTTGATGTTTTCCCCAAAAAAGTTGCTGGACTTTGCAGTCATAAACTTAATACTGCCAATACACTTTGATTAAGGAAGTTACATTTCCAGTAATCAATACTGTCCTTTTCATCCCTTTCTAATGCAATTTTAATAAGTGCAATGCTAAAAAAATCCTATGTAAACATTTCCAAAAGAATAATGTTCAAAATAAAGATCATGTAATTACTGAGAATATTAAAAAATAAACCTAATGTAGTTAAAGTTGAGCCAGTCATTTTGAAAACATAATCACAATGTAATCGCTGATATGAAATTTATAATTTTTATATATTTTGGATAAATACAATCTCCTTGTCTTAATTTTAGGTTCAAGATTGTTTATAAAAATCAAGAATGGTTAAATGTTCTTCCTTAGTTATATTTGAAATGAAGTCAACTTGAGAGATTAAGATCTTTCTATTAATTTGCAATTTTCCCTTACCCAGATCATATTTACTCATTAAAAAAGTCTTTGCTGAACACTTTAGTCTCTTTTAGCATTCCAATAAATAAATAAATACAATCCTTATTTTTAAGTATAGCATTTTTTAAAAGTTTAGGTTGTCCATGCATTGTAGTATAAATGTTATAGGGAATAATCTGAAACACCATCCCCTGGATTTACTAATCTTCCGTTCAGGACTAGCTTAGTCCTGCACAGATGCGATCGTTTAGGAGCAGGATGGCAGTGCGGCATGCATATCAATGATGCGAGCTGCCCGAGCTCCTAGGCTTACACGGAGCATGTAAGAGTGCAGGGGGCGTGTCTGAGAGCAGAGCTCTCAGAATAAACACGCCCCCGCAATATAGAACAGCAAAAAGGGGAAGGCAATGAGCATGACTACTCACAGGTGCCCGCATATCCCCACCAACAGTACCCCTTGTGTGTAACAGCAACAGAATATAGAAATAAAATGAAGAAACCTTTTTTTTTTAACATCAGATTACAGCTAACCATAGGTATGCAGGTGTGTCCATCGCTTAGCTATGGTTAAAGCAGCTTAAAAGGCTGAAGAGGATAACAAGGAAGATATATGCAAATTAAGCAGAAGAGCAATAGTGTAGTGGGCAGAGCATTTGCATTACGAGCAGGCATTCCAGGTTCAAATCCCACTGCAGTACATCCAATTTTACATGGCAAAGCATGTTATGACCAATATTTTTGTTGCATAACCCACTACATAACATACATTTATGAACTGGAGTACTGCAGTAAATGCATTTGTGAGGTGTCAGTGTCATAATGAATAAGGCACTAGTAAGCAGGTCTAAGCACCAATAAGCAGTAGAAAGCATATGTAAGCACTAGTAAGCGAGTGTAACCCCGTTTGTGTGGTGGTAAGCAATGCCTACACTGGCTAAGCAATTCTCAAGCTAACTCTCTGTAAGCAGATGTAATGGCAGGTTAGCAGAGCTTACCATTGCGCAAACCCACTTACAACTGCCCAAAAGTGCCTTAATCACTCTTTATTCAATGGCCCTTATTCTGCCCATCAACAAAATAAACAGCCATGCAGGTCTTGAGCCCAGGCCCATATACACCACAATCCCAGTAGTTATCCACCAAGCCATCACAGAAGTATAGTAGGATGAGGTAGTAGCAAACAAGTTCTCACCATGGTATAACCAAACTGAACCTGTGAAAGGCATCAGTATACAGTCATATGTGCCATAATCCATTACATAACATAAATATGTGAAATGGATTACAGCAGTAAGTCCAGAAGTGAGGTGTAAGAGTAATAGAGTGTTGAAGTCCCCAATAAAATACAAGGACCCCACAGAGTGTACGTGCACATCAATCAGGGATACCAGGCATACATATAAAATGTAATGAATAATAACACAATGCCAAAAAGGCATTATAATGAAGGTCTAATGTAAGCAATGCTAAGCATTGCACAGGCCAGCTTAGGAGGTGTGAGCAATGTGTAGACCAACTAACACTTT
Source organism: Protopterus annectens (assembly GCF_019279795.1). Classification (NCBI taxonomy): domain Eukaryota; kingdom Metazoa; phylum Chordata; order Ceratodontiformes; family Protopteridae; genus Protopterus; species Protopterus annectens. The sequence goes on from NC_056727.1 coordinate 875,688,530, forward strand.
GTGCTCAGTGGTATACCCCTTTAAAAAAGCCAACCTTAGGTAAGCAAGTTAGCCCATAGCTTAGCCTTTTCAAAACTGGCCAATCACAGAAAAGTGCAGGAAATAAGCCCTACTTGAACTCAAGAGGCAGGAGTACATCTCATAACTGTTGTAGTTTCCCCTTGCAGGCACTATGGCAGTAAGGGGTGAAGGAGTGTGCTTCCAGACGCAGCGCTGGTGCATCCAGGAGTTCAAGGTCATGGCAGGACTCCTAGTTGAAGATCATGCACAGAGACTGCTGCAGGGCCAGTGTCAGGGCTCCCAATATAAGGTGGAGGCCTGGGACCGTCTCGACCACAACCTCACCAGTGCCACTGGCATACCCCGAACTGGTGAGCAGGTCAGGCACTACTATGCCAACCTGAAGTGGTGAAAGGGGGACCTCTTGGAGGAGTGGCTCCAAGAGGCTAGAGCATCAGGGTATGTGCCAGACATGTGTAAGTATCACCGCAGTATGCATGTAATAATTGCCAGCTCAGGTATATCATGGATAGGTATGGCTAAATATTCCTCTTATGTCCCCCACAGCTGCAATGGTGTGGGCTGCAAACCAGGAGGCCCACATCAGCCACCTGCTGAGGTTGCAACACGAGGCAGGTCAGTAATAATCTTGCTTTTACTGTCATAGGAAATAAAAATAAAAGTAGTAGTAAATTAATTGCTAGTATAAAACCTGTATTGTTCAAGGCAAGTACTGTATACACTAGGGAATATGGCAGGAAGAGTCTCATATTGTTTGTATATCAATAAAAGTGTAATATCCTGATAAAACAGGTCTAACTGCTGGACTGCATGTGTATATTCTGGTATCATATGGCAATGTAGATTTGCAATCATGAAATAGTACTGTTGTACAGAGCACTGTTACCCACACCATGCACCATAAATTGAATGTATAGGAATGCCTGCATATGACAGGTGTACTCCCCAGAGGCCATTTATTACAACTGAGAGACACATTGACAGTAAACAGGGAAAATGCAGACAACAAAAACTGAATAGCACATGCAACTGAGATGTGAACTGCTTTTTATTTAGCACACACAGCCACGGTTTGAATCCTGCCAGTAGTAGTAGTCTGCATACAGAATCATACCCCACAACTGTCCAGAATGTCTATTAAAGTGGTCTATATCTATTGCCTATCAACCTGTCCCCCTGGGAAATCAGTGGGATGATCCCAGATATATAGGCAGCAAACAGGAAATACAACTGATTGACACACATCTGTGACAACAAACCTGGCACACTAGAACTCCCTAATACCTTATGTGACTAAGAAGCCACGCATGTCTCATTTACACTCCAACTTGTTAAGCTGTGGCCAGAGTGCGTACAATAACAGAGTGAGATGTAAGTGCATAATAGTAATGTGGAACCTGGTACTGTGTGTGGGAACATTCAGGTAGTGCTAATAAACATTCCTCCCACAGGTCTGTCAGATACCAACACTATGCCCAGAAATACAAGAATGATATGCAGTTGCTCTGAATAATGAGGTATTACACATTGCTGTCACCCACACTGTCCTACAACATATAACTGTCTAGGAAATCTGTATAAGAGTGTTGTTATACAAGGTCAGAAAGCAAAAACACAGGGGATTAATAGACAGAAAGCAGATAGGAGATATACAGCAATATCTATATAGCAGACACAACTGTGATGGACAGTGTTTATGTTGTAACAGACACAGCCATGGTCTGAATCCTGGGAGTGGAATTAGACTGCATACAGATTCATACCCCACAACTGTATAGATGAGGCCAGAATGTCCAGTATATGTGCCCATATCTGCTGCCTGTCCCCCTGGTAAGTCTGTAGGATGATCCCAGATGTGTAGCCAGCAAACAGGGAATACACGTGATTGTCACCCATCATGAGAACACACAAGTCACTGTAGCAACCCCTGAAACTATTAGGAGAGTAATATTTCAAGTATGTCTTATCAACACTCCCATGTTGTCAGGCTGTGATCAGAGTGTGTATAGTAACAGAGTGAGATGTATGTGCATAATACTAATGTGTAAATTGGACCTTTGTGCGGCAACAGTCAGGTAATGCTAACAAATATTGCTCCCACAGGTACATTGGATATGAACACTGTGCTGAGAAATACAGACCAATATAACCTGTACTGGTACTGTCCACCCTGGTATTGTAGGGAATTGTGAACGTTGCAGTTTCTCTGAATAATAAAGAATCACTGGTCACTGTCACCCACACTGTGCTACATAATATAACTGTGTAGGAAAGCATGTATATGTGTGTGTCAGGTCACTAAAGGTGGAAGAGGGCAATATCCTAGATATATCCAGGCACACTAGCATGTGGTCAACACATGGCCAGAGTCTGTGCAGAAAGAGTTAGATAGCATAGTGCAAAACATCAACCCAGAATCCAGGTGTATGTGTACAAACAGCCAGTGTTAACAAACATTCCCTCCACAGGTATACCAGGTAAGAGGTGTATACTGCAGGTAAAAGCGGTTCATGTGTAATATATATGTTATATAGGTAAAACAAATCGTACATTACATGAGCGTATAAGGGAACATATCTATGCAGTCAACAAAGAAAATATGACCAACGCGATAGCACGACACATTATTGAGAATGGGTCCCAACATCACTTTAAGTTCAGGGTTTTAGAATTGGTCAAAAGAACCAGTAGATTAGGAAATATAAAGAATCGCACAGAAGAGGCTGAGAATAAATGGATACTCAGGCTACAAGCACACAAGTATGGTTTAAATGAAAAGGTCACCCTAAAACCATTTTTGGTAGCCAAGGCATTCAAACATTAAAAAGAGCATTCATGTGCTTGATGAACTTTTAAATGTTAAAGTTTTATGAAAGGTTTTTATATATGTGTATGCATAGTTTTTTTATATATGTGTATGTTTAGTTTGTATTACAGCAATGTCACTATAGCACTTGTTAGTGAGCACTAACACTTTAAAAATCTTTTACTATTGTTGAGTTAATTAATTAAGTGCAGGTGTTCATTGTTTTTAGTATTTAAGGTGTGTTATACATTGAGCATTGTTGAAGTCTGAAGAAGCGTTTATATAACGTGAAAGCGCTTACTGTTCTACATATTATCTGCTCAAATATAGGATTTATTTTCACGAGAATTACATGAGATTCATTGGATTTCTGGCCACTGGTGCACTCTTGGAATTGCTTGCCGTTTTGCCATTTTCTTTGTTACCAAGGTGATTTACTCGGCTGAGGTGTTTGTTTTGAAAATTTGGTTCATGTGCAATGATGACGACAGCCATATCACTCTCCACAATAAGGCTATAGGGTAGTGTAGTAAGACTTGTAAGGTACAGATAACAGCACTGATTAGGAAAGTAATGTGGACTACAGGAATATACTACTTGTTAATTGACATCTATCTCCCCCCCAAATTATCTCCAACAATAATCAACATACCCACCCCAACTGGTATGTAATGACACCTATGTTCTGATAATGTCCAATTGTTTGATAAATATTTTAATGGTTTCCATGCATGTGCCATATTGAATTATTCCAACATTGTTGGCATGATGCCATCAACATACCAACATGCTGTTCTTATTACCACTGTGGTCCCATATATGCATGTGTTTTGTTTGCTATGCAACTGTTCCGTATCTGGTGTCTGGGTTAATGGGAATATCTATGCATGCTGTTATACCTAACCCTGGAATGTGTTGGCCATTACTAACCCATATATGATGATGAACTCTAAACAGTATAGCATGCTTCAGAAGTCCAGTCCCAGCAGACCCACCTGTCCCACTTTAGCTGGCCGTGGCACCAGCATGTCTGGGGCCCAACCCAGGACCTCCCTGTCCATTGGTCCTGCACCATCTTTGGGTGGAACCACCTCAGGGGATGGGGCTCGCCCCCTCTATCAGTGAGGGCAGACAGGCACCTGTCACTCATCACCAGGTCGGGGCTGTGGTGCATAGAGCAATCAATGAGCAGTTTGGTGTTCTTCTACGCCAGCTCGAGGGCCACATGTCATGATTAGGGAGTCAGCCTGGATCTGCGGCTTAGCCCCCAGCACAACCACCTTCGCGGCTGTGAAGGTGCAGTGGTGACTGCCCATAGGTGGGGACCTCAGTCCCACTGTTACCACTAGGAGGCTTGTGGTCTTCTGATATCCCAACACACCTCCCCATCAAGGTGTTTACCCCCCCCCACATGTGTCATATACTGACCCTGTATGCATCTTGTGTGTCTTGTCTGTTAACCTACCCAACCTACCTTCCCAAATATAACTACTACCCCTCCCCAACATCCCACTCTCACCTGAAAAAAAAAGGGCAATCTGTTCCCACAAAAAAATCTCGCCCCATACATAGCTGCCCATTTCACACACATGTCCACTGGACACATGCAATCCAGCCTAATTGGCATCACAACTTATTATTGTTGTCCTCACCCCTCTCCCAGGGGTTTGAGTGTCCAAATCTACCTCCAGATTTAGTGTATATGCACAGCTATTG